>NC_056729.1:900243404-900530904 GCF_019279795.1 Protopterus annectens
CTTGATCATTGGTCTGATAAGTGAAGAGTACAGGGGAACAATGACCTCACTAGATCTGGATGTGAATCCCTTCATGATCAGGTGGGCAATGTAGAAGGTCTTTCTAACCACTTTAGCAATGTAAGTGTCAAAAGAAAGGCCACTGTCAACCTGGGTCCCCAGGTCCCTGATAACCTCTTCTGTGCTTAGTGGATTGCCACCTATATGGTAGCTTGGGGTTACCTTGTTTTTCCCGAAGGGTATGACTATACATTTTTGGCGTTTAACTTCAGGCCATGGCTCTGGCACCAGCTATCTGTTTCCGTGAGTCCCTTCTGAAGGATATCCGTGTCCGATGCACTTTCCACTATGGCGCCCAGTTTGCAGTCATCTGCAAACTTTGTCAGCCAAAGTCCTCCCATGTTGGCCTGTACTTCTGAGAAGTAGATGCTGAACAATAGGGGGCCAAGGACCGAGCCCTGTGGGACACCACTTGTGACCGGCTTGGAGTCTGACAGCGCCAGCAACTCTAACCCTGTGGGTTCTGTCCTTAAGCCAGTTTGCAACCCATCTTGTGACATATGGGTTTACATTTAAGCTGGTAAGTTTTTCTACAATACCTGAGTGGGGTATTGTGTCGAAAGCCTTTGCAAGTTCAAGGTAGGCTGTATGGACTGCCTTTCCCTCATCAATGGCCTTGGTGACTGTTTCGAAGAAGTCGACCAAGTTCAAAAGGCATGATCTTCCCTTGACGAAGCCAAACTGGGTCGGGTCCAATGTCTGCAAGTCCCCTATATCTTTGTTTATGAGCTCCATTATGATCCTCTCCATAGCTTTGCAGACTAGACTTATTAAGCTTATGGGGTGGTAATTACCAGGGTCCGTAGAGGCACCGCCTTTGTGGAGTGGGACCACAGTTGCCGTACGCCACTCCTTGGGCACGTATCCTGTGGTAAGGCTGAGATTAAACAGCTGCCTTATGTGCGGGTTTAATTCCTCATTTAGCTCATGTAGCACACAGCCAGGGACACCATCCGGTCCCATTGATGCTGTGTTTTTAGCTTTAGAGAGAGCAGCTTTCACCTGCGCATTTGAGATGTCTGGGAGGCTACACTCCGCTGGGATAGTTATCTCTCCTTTAGGGGGGGAGAGGGGAGTGAAGTTTGCAATAAACCTGTCTGCCAGTATGTTGGCAATGTATGTGGGTTCAGTGATTTTTGTATCATTTTGGACTAATTCTGAGCATATCTGGGAGTTTCCACCAAGGTTCCTAACATAGCTGAAAAAGGCCTTATGATTGTCCTTTGAATCCATGGCAATTTTTCTCTCAAAATTGGCCTTAGTTGATTTTATGAGTGCTCGTATTTTTTTACTAATAATGATCAGGGGTGACTTCCCTTTTATGGATTTTGTTCTATCATGTAATAGCTTTCTCCTCTTATTGTAAAGTTTGTTAATGGCTGGGGTCCACCAGACTGGACGTTTGCCCTTTGTAGAAAGAGTCTTGGTTTTATTTGGGATTGCCTGATCCATGCAGTCCTGGAGGTGTTCATAGAAGGCATTTGTAAGGGCTTCCAGAGCTTGGGTTGTGGTTTCCACTGGCTCAGGGGCCTTGAAGGATACCACACCAGTCTTGAGTAGTGTGAAGTTTGCTTTAGAGAAGTTCTTCACTGTGGTCTTTTTGTTTGGGGTGGGGCGGGATGTGGATTTCCAGTGAGATTAGTTTATGATCAGATCTCACCAATGAGGGATATACTTCCGGTGTGGAGCATTTTGTCCCCATGTTTGTGATAATGAGATCTAGTATATTTTCTCCTCTCGTGGGAACAGTGACTAGCTGTTCCATGGCATTTGAATTTATGAACTCCAGGAACCGTTGGGCTAGAAAGTTAGGGCTTGAGTAATGTTCCCAGTCTATATTCGGGTAGTTGAAGTCACCCAATATGATGGTGTTTGGAGATGCATTTATACCCTCCAGTGTCTTCAGAAAGGCTGTGTGGGGTTCCTGAGTTTGAGAGGGTGGCCTGTAGCATGCTACAATTTGTAGAGCAGTTTGACATATAATTATTTACAAAATTCCAAGCTAGCTGTGCTGGCATATGTTACAAATCCACTGCCTTTTTTCTACTGGCATGACTGGCAGTACCTGCTATAGTCACATCTCTCCCCCCTTTGAAGACTCAAGCTAGTTTTTCAAGTGCCCCTTGACAAACGTTGCTTGAGAGGAATGAGCCTATCTGGCAATACATTACCCCTTACCCTGTCTTGAGATCCCACCTGCCTTGGCATTGTTTACCCCACTGCAATGCTGCACTGTCATATCCTATGCCTGCAACCCTAGGCTCCACTTTAGTAACTTCACATTTTGCTAGGTGGTGCCCTGTAGTCTTTGATCCCCCTCAGACTCCTTCTGCCTCTTACTGCTAATATTTAGCCCCAGGACCTCCCTATCATGGTAAGGTTTCATAACATGGTGCAATTTGGTCATCTGCCTACTGCTTAGCAGTTCTACCATGTAGTTAGCATCACAGACCTTCCATACCACTTTGAAGGGACCCTCCTAAGCTGCCTGCAGCTTATTGAGTCTGACAGGAATGAGAACAATAACCTGCTGCCAAACTGCATTCTCTTTGGCTCTATCATTCCTGTCATACCAGACCTTTTTCTGCTGTTGGGCTTCTGCCAGGTTCTCCTGGGCTAAGCCCATGAGCTCCCTCAGTCTTGTCCTGAGGTTTAGGACATATGCCACAACAGATTTCTTGTGGGATTCACACTCACCCTCTCACTTATCAAGAATCATTTATAAAGGTCCCCTCACCCTATGCCCATACATCAACTCAAAGGGGCAAAAAACTGTGGATTCCTGGGACATATCTCTGTAAGGAAACAGCAGATGGGGCAAATATTTGTCCCACTTTCTCTTAAACTGGTCTGCAAATGCCTGTATCATGGTCTTTAGTGTAGAATTTAACCTCTTCACAAGACCATTAGTCTGGAGATGGTAGGGAGTGGTCTTTAGGTGCTTCCACAGACAAGCCAGCAGGTCTGACATGAAATTGGCACCTCTGTCAGTCAGTATTTCTCTTGGGAAGCCTACCCTGATGAATATCTGTAGCAAAGCATTTGTCACCTTCTCTGTCTCGATGGAAGACAGAGACACTTCTTCAGGGTAGCTAGTAGTATAATCTACCACCACCAGAATATACTTTTTCCCTGTGGAGCTTGGGGTACTCAGAGGCCCCACAATATCAATAGCTATCCTCTGAAACAGTTCCGCGATCATAGACAAAGGCATCAAATGAGCTTTGACCTTGTCTCCTGCCATGCCTATTTTTTGGCACTGCTCACTGGTCCTGCAGTACCTTGTTACATATTTTCCAATTCCACATCAATAAAAGTTCTGCATAATACATCTCTTGGTATGCTTTATGCCCATATGACCTACAAAAGGAATGTTATGGGCTATGGCTCAAAGTGCCAGATGGTGGGCTCTAGGCACTATTAACTGCTGTATTACCTCACCCTCTAGTCATCCCTCAGGGGTCCACTCTCTATACAGTAACCCTTTGTTCCTGTATGCAGACTCCCCTTTTCCTTGAGAATCAGGTGCCTCCTTACCCAACTCTATCAAACCTCTTAGTGTAGGGTCTGAGATCTGATCCAGTCTCAGCTCTAATTTTGTGACTCTTCCCATCTCATCTTCCAAAGGAAGGCTGGTATCCTCTGACAGCAGTGCCTCACTGTCAGCCTGAATACAACCACTCACCTCTGCCCTTGCAGTCAATTGGTCCAAGTGAACATCAGTACCTACAAGCAGCTGTGGCTCACCTTCAGGCTCACTGCTACAGAGTAGCTCCCTCACTGAAATAGCTACCTCATCAGCCCTGGCTTCTGGTATGATGTCTGTCTGGGTGTCCCCCATGCCACCAGACCTACATGCCTGTCTCCAAGCCTGACTGCATGCAACTGTATGCACACAAAGTACTGCATTATCAAAATCATTCCCTATAAGACATCTGCAGGAATATCATGAAATATGCCTACTTGCTTACTTCCTTTTCCACCTTCCCAGTGAAAGAGAACCATGGCCAGAGTCATTTGGAATTGTGTCCTCCTAAAGCTCTGATTGGAGTGGATGCCCAAACAAGTACTGCTCCTCTTTAACCCCTGCTGGTTTCACAATGGCTATGTCAGAGGCTGTGCCTCTCTTAGCAGTGCCCTGTTTTCCATCCACTAAGATACCACATGACCTCTTGTGATAATTTGGTACCTCTGTTGTCTCCAGACAGTCACCACTAGCATAATGTTATTCCTACTTGCTGACTGCCCCACCTTTTGTTCACCACCATGCCTCCATGGACATCTATATGCTACATGGCCCCACTGATTACATTTAAAATCATTTAACCCTTGATCCTGGCCGCGTACCTGAACTAGTGGCTTCCCCCTGTTACTGGCAGACTTTGCTGGGGCGGTTTAGGCTGCCCACCATGAGTTCCCTTATATCAATGTGTAGAACTGGATATCCCTTTCCTGTGCAGCAATACCCTGCACTTTGTAGTATTGGTGCTTCTGACTTAAATAGCATAGGCTAAATTTAGATTTTTTGAAGCTAGACTGTTTGCCAGTCATCTTACATTAAGATGGCCACCCTCTGCCCTTGTGGTTGAAGTGTGTAGCTCAGGACCCATCTGAGTTGGCGATTGCTGGAATAAGGCTTTATGTGGGGCTTTTCTATTGGCAGTTTGTGCTAAAACTGTTTAATTTTGCTTGCATTTAAGCCTCATGTTTGTGCAGGTTTGTGCTCAGTTTACCAGAGCTGCTCAGTTTGGTGTTCTTAGCCAGAGATCTGAGTTTATCTGAACAGAAATCCAAGGCATCCACTGAAATCTTCTAAAAACAAGTACAGTTTAAGCCTGTACTGTGTTTTGTGAACTGTATTTTATGCTTCATTTTTACTGTCTTTTGCTGCTGTGACTGTTTCATCATGCACTTTATATAATTGCTGCGTCTGCCTTACATTGCATAAGCTAGATTCAGACTTGATGAATCTAGACTGTTTGGTATCACCCGAGTACTAAAACCAGCCATCTTACATTAGGGGTGCTTTCCTGCATGCTCATGGCAGAAATGTGTAGCTCAGCACCAATCTGAGCAAGGGATTGCTGGTATAAGGCTCTGTATGGGGCTTTCCTATCCATAGTTTGTGTTAAAGCTGCTTAAATTCACATGTATTTAAGCCTTGCATTTGCCTGTAGCTGTGTACTGCACAAGTGGGGTTTGTGTTGGCCTGTATAGATGCAAATGCCTAGATGCAAATTTATCCCTAGAGAACCCTCCCAGGCTTCTCTGCTTTACTGAGGGCAACTCAGCTGAGCACTGAGCAGCATTGCCACACTTTTTAATCCCTAATCCTCCACAGAATAACTTCCCCTGCCAAGCCTGGAACAAGAGGTGATCTAACTTCCCAACTCCCTAACAGTACTTCTGGTTTAACCTGCTACAATGGACAGTCAGTTTCCCAACATTTCTCCAGCCAGCCTGATTAATATGAGCATGCCTCATGTATACTGCCAACCATTTCCTCCAACAGCAAACAACTACAGCATGTGAGAGATGTAACTATACTATGAAACTGGAATAACTCCTCTCATGTAACAATACACAAGACACCAACAGGTTGTCAGCACACACACACACACACACACACACACACACACACACACACACACACACACACACACACACACACACACACACACACACTCACATACCTCTCCTCTCACAGAAGAAAAAGTCATGACACAAAAACACACATATGCAGAAGTACTCTCTAAGAGCCTACCAAAACACTAGAGACCTCCCAAGTGGAAGTAACCCACACATACTAGAGCACAACTAAAATCTACTAGACATAACAACACACAAACTAGTGTCTCAGCAAATAAGCTACTAAGGCAGAACACCTCAATACCAAATGTCCTGTTCATATGAGATTCCATAGTGAGACAAATAGATGTCCCCCTTACCAGGATGGACAAGGAGAAGATCAAAGTTAGCTGCCTGTCTTGTCCCAGGATCCATCAAATCACACACACCAAAGTCACTCACAACAATTACCACTATGACTCTGTGGGTCTACTTTATAGCAGCAAATTATCAAAAGATCAAATGCTGTTATGGCAACCCCTTAAAGTCGAAAACTAAAAAGAGCGAACAACCAGAACAGCGATTTCTTTCCCGGGGAAAGAAATCATTGGGCCAGCTGTCCAGGTTGTGCCATTTCCTCCACTGTAGTGTGATCTTAGAGTTGGTATATTTGAGTAGGGGCGGTGTGGGGAGCACAGGCCACCACATGGAGGGTAAGTGGGGGGCAAAGCCCCACCACTTTAAATAGTGTTTAGTGTGTTTTATTATTATTATTTTTTTTTGGGGAACAGCAATTTCTTTCCCTGGTTGTTCGCTCATTTTAGTTTTCAACTTTAAGGGGTCGATATAACAGTGTTCGATCTTTTGATTGTTCGCTGTTATAATATAGACCCGAGTATGTCATAGTACATGTTGGAGAGAATGAATTAAGACACACCTCCAAGGACTATATGAAGAGACACATGACTGAACTTTCAGATTATGTGTCTCAGGCAGATATGTCCCTATATTAAGCAGCATTCTACCTTTACTCAGGATGATGTCACAATATAAACAAAAAATGACTGACCTCAACAATTGGGTTAGCTTCACAGAGGGATCCAGTATCTCTCAGCCTGGGAATACATGGTTGACTGACCTCACTGCCTTGCCAGAGGTGGTCTTTACCTCTCTCCTCTAGGATTTTGAATACAGGCAAAGACACTTCCCTCCTGCATAGTGCCTTTTTTAGACAATACCAAAACAACAAAACTTCCTTTGTAAAAAAATCCACTACAGACAAACTCATGGTTATACTGATTAATGCTAGGAATCTAGACAGGAAACTGCACTCCTGGAAGCTCTCCTCATCTTGTAAAATGCTAACATCTGTGCAATCACTGAGACTTGGTCCAAGGCCACAGACAGCACTGCAGACAGCACCTTGACCATGCAGGACTACAATGCTTCCACAAGTGCAAACCTCAAAATGAACATGAAAGAAACAAAGGTGGATGTGCATTCATCTTCATCAAATCCAAATGCACCTCGAGACTGGTTAAACATTATGACTCTCTTGAGCTACTCCAGGTCCAAATAACTATAGGTAAAACACCCTTCCACATCATTACTAGCTACAAGTCCCCCACCATGAACTATAAGAAGCACACCACCTACCTGAACTTGCTTGAGTCACTAACTATACATCCAAACAGCTTGGTCATTGGATATTTTAACTATCCATCTTTCAAGTGGGTGATCTACATGAGCACAAACTCCATGAACCTAAGATTCCTGGACTTTGTTAATACAAATGCTCTGGAACAGTTAGTATGCACCCCCAAATGTTCTAGACTTAATACATAGCAATATGGGGGTCACTGTACTACCCCCTGTGCTCTGCCCTCCATAGTAAGGTCAGACCATAAATCTGTCTCATTCAAAGTAATGATCAGACCTGACACCACCACAGGAGCAACAAAAATAAAAACTTACCAAAACAAACTATAGCCTACTAAGTGATGATTTGAAAACACAGCTAACAATGACACCTATGCAGAGGAGTACACAAATGCCTTGTATAACCACTTAAACAACTGTATTGACCTGACAGGATCAAAACCAAGTCCTCCCATAAAAACAAACAACCTACCCTGTTGGACTTTGAATGTAAACAGGTTATATAACAAAAGGAAGAAACTGATATCTAAGAACAAGAGTCAACTAAGCAGAGAAAGAATACCCTCCGCAGCTTGAACAAGTAAATCAGATATCTGGTAAAGTCCTCTAACGCTAGTTATGAGGCAAATTAGCTTCCCTAGCTAAAGACAAGTATAAGGCATTATTTAAAGACGTCCAAAATTTAAAAGGGAATACCCAGCTATGCGCCAAACTCAAAATGGATAGTACTCACACTGACCATGAGGAAATTGCCAACCTGTAAAAAAAACAAATCCACAAACAAAGAAAATCACACAGGGATTCCAAGACATAACAGGTGAACCAAGCAAGACAACTAAAGCCATGAGTAAAATTCGAGCATTTAATGAATCAATCACATAAGCGCTTTCATCTCTGTTCATGCAGTGACTCCATCAGACAAATGCAAAAGCATTATACAATTATTTGTTTCAAAATACAATACACCACTCAACCAGTCATATAATACCAAAGTCAGGCAACCAATTACTCACATAAATTATTTAAATGGACGTCTCCCTTTTTTTTTCAAAACATCCCCAAAAAAAAATACATACAAACTGGTAAAACTTCCTCATTAACAACATGCATTCTAAAAAATATGAATTAGTGAATAACTACATTTATACTAATATATATATATATATATATATATATATATATATATATATATATATATATATATATATATATATATATATATATATATATATATATATATACATCTTACATAAAAGCATATTCAAATAAAAGGCACACAGCATTATCTCCCTAATGCCTTTAATTTTAAAGACAAGAAATAGCCATTCTGATGCATTCAAACGTATTTTCCACAATAATTCTTTTCTTTCCAGTAACAGTGACCATGGGCCACCCCTTTCACATAACTCAAGGACAGCCAATATAATAAATTTAAATGAATGGCCAGGTCTCTCTGTACAATGCTTAGCTAAAGCATTTATGGCTTTATTTATTTTAATATCCCTAAGATGTTCATATACTCTATTTTTAAAATAAACTTTAAAGTTGTATGCTCTGTGGGTGTTCCTCAGAGCATCCTTACTGTGCTCTTGATCTGTTTTTTTTTTCTGTGAATGCTAGCAAAGTTAACATTAAAGTATTTTATTTAATACACTCACACACACACACACACACACACACACACACACACACACACACACACACACACACACACACACACACACACACACACACACACACACACACACTGTAAGATGTTGTAATTTAAGCTAAAGTGTTATAAATGTGTTTGCACTGTATGTATATGTGGATGTGGGTAGTTTGTGTGTGTTCATTTTGAAAGATGCTATGGAAATGGTTGTGTGTATTTGCCACTGAATTTGCTGTCCCACTGAGTTAGTCAGTATAAAGAGCAGGGATATGCAAAAGGCTTAATGCCCTTCAAAAACAAAAACACAAAAAAATTTCACTTTTTTTAACATTATTATGTTTGCTACCCTTCAAAAACAATTTTCTCTTTCTTCAAAATGTTTTCAATGCATTATGCTGTCAACATGCGTTTTAATTGTTTCTGATAAATCAGGAATATATATATATATATATATATATATATATATATATATATATATATAGGTTCATAGGTAGGTACTAGGCTATCGGCCCTAGTGTCTATACAAGCTCAGCCAAAAAGGTACCCTGGCTTTCGCCACCCAAGAAAATTATTTTCCTGTGCCCCTGTCGAGCAGAGCCACAGAAGTGATCCCCGGGGTGAATTTCCTATTTTCCATCCAATCATCAAGATTTTTCTTGAAGAGTGCTAATGCGGAGCTTTGTTTGATATAGATAGGTAGTTTGTTCCAAAGTATGGGAAGTCTCTAGCACAGGAATCTATCCCTCCAGCATGTTCTGTTTATTGTGGTGACAAGGTTTAGGTCCCTAGAGCATGTAGCTTTGAAGAATTGGGATTTCTTTAAGTGGAGCATGTCCAACAGCTCTGGGTTTGACATAGCTTTGTATGTTAGGCAGAGATCGCCTCTGAGTAGGCGATATGCGATGGAGTAAAGTTTAAGTTTTTTGATACGGTCTGCGTAGGTCATCTGTTTGAGGCCAGTAATCCTCTTTGTGAAGTATTTATGTGGCCTTTCCAGTTGCTGTAGATGTCTTTTGAGGTACATACCAAAACTGGCATTGTACTCTATAATGGGTCTAATGAATGATGAGTAGAGGGGAACAATGACCTCTTTTTTCCTGAATGAGAAATCTTTTGTGATGTGGTGTGCCACGTAGAAGGATTACCTGACTACTGTGATTATCAAAGGACAGACTACTGTCCACCTGTGTCCCAAGGTCTCTTATCACACTTTCAGTGTTAAGTAGACTACCAGCTATGTGGTAGCTCATGGGTACATAGTTTTTACAAAAGGGGATGACAATGCACTTTTTGGCATTGAGCTTGAGGCCATGGCTTTGACACCAGGCATCTGTCTCATTGAGGTCCTTTTGTAGGACGTCCACATCATTTGGAGTTTCAATTATGGCTCCTAGTTTGCAGTCATCTGCGAACTTCATTAGCCAAAGACCTTCTGTGTTAGCCTGTACTTCAGAAAAGTAGATACCAAACAGGAGAGGAACCAGGACTGAACACTGTGGTACTCCATTTGTCACTGGTCTGAAGTCGGATTTGGAGTCTGCTACTTTCACAGTGTGGGTTCTGGCAGTGAGCCAGTTGGCAAGCCATCTTGTGACATAGGAATCTTAACCTAGCTTAGTGAGTTTATCTATAATTCCAGAGTGGGTGATGGTGTCAAAAGCCTTGGCGAGATCTAGATAGGCTGTGTGAACCACCTTAACCTCATCTACAGCTTTGTTGACTGCTTCAAAGAAGTCAATCAGGTTTAAGAGATATGATCTGCCTTTTACAAACCTGAACTGGGTGGGATCCAGAGTTTGGAGATTACCAATGTCTTTGTTTACAAGTTCCATGATGAGCAGATTTTTATTGAGAGCCTCCACAAATGTAGGTGTGTGTTTTATGTGGCTATGTGTGTGTTTTGGTGGTGTAGGTTTTGTGGGACTATGTGATGAGTGTGGTGTGGTGCAAGTGTTTACCTTCTCCTCTTGACTGTCTAGTCCAGTCTTGGGTGAAGAGAGCTTTGCTTCCAGTTGGCTATATAAGTGCATCTCTTGCAGGTTGTGGTGTTGGGTGGTAGGAGGAGACGGTTGTCTGTGTACATGAGGCAATTGCTGCATTCCCCTAAGATGCCTAGATTCATCAAGTAGACAGGAGAAAACACTGGGAGATGACCCTTAGACATGCCTGGATAGGTGCTTATATATTGAGTAGTAAAACTGTTTTCCTCTAGGCAAGTGAGGAAAGTTGAGTGCTGTAGTAATTTGTAGCTTATTTAGTACTTACAACGAGTTCTGAGTAAGTATATATATGTATATGTACACACACATATGTATAAATATATATATATATATATATATATATATATATATATATATATATTTCTGAAGGGCAATGTGCTGCCTGCAGATTAGTGTTTAGAGGATGTATTGTTATTTTCATCCGATCACATAATGTGCAACATGACAAGGCAATAAAGTACAGTGTGATGCTACACAAATGAGCATTTGCAAAATGAGATTGATTTTGTTTTTAGTTTCCATTTAAAAAAAAAAATCTAAATGTTAGATGTTGCTTATCGGTGATCATTTCTAGCTCCGAATATGTGACCATTAATGCTTTACATAGAGCAAAATGTTGTATCCTGCTTCCCCATGATTAGCTTTTTCCTATATTGTCAGCAGTTCACCTTGACTGTCCTGTGATATTTATCTCTGCATGATGGAATGTTCTACGTATTCCGCCATGCAAATCACAGTAGTATGGGCCTGTGCAGTCCAACATAAGAATTTAGCTGTACTAATTGTACACTTGTGAAACAATTTAATGAGGCTAGGATGCTGTATATTGATTCAGGTAACACAAATGAAGTTGTGAGTTTTGTCCTAATATCACATACCCCATTAGCAAAAGACACCTGGTTCAACCACTTTGAGCCATAAAGTGCACCTTTTTTGTGTGCTACTCAGGCTATACTCACACCACATCATGTGGTGTTGATTGCCTAATATACTATTTCAACTATATGGAACTTGTCTAATATTTGGTTATAGTAAAGCCTTTTATGACCTACCTAATGTATACTGAATTATAAATCATTTTCTTTTTTACAAACATGTTTTATTCCTCTTTTTAATTAAAAAACATTATCACTTATCAATCATTTTTTATGTTGGTATATGGATATGACATTTCACTTAAAGAAGCAATGAATAAACAGAGAATGAAAACCAAGTATGCCAAGTAGGATTGCAGGAATGAAAGCATATATCTAAACTGAACCACAGATGACTACAATGCTACTGAACACAGACAGACTAAAGCGGGTAAAACAGTTAGGGTTCGCTGATGTTTCTAGATCATTTTGCATTGTCATGAACATTCAAAATTAGCATAATTCTCTTTCTAGCACAATTTGTAAGTCAGCTGTATGTACAAACCCTGTGGCAATATTGCATTTATCTCAGTGGGATCATGCTATGCCACGTATTATGACTCATTTATATGGGGGTCACATAATGTCCTACTCCAAAAATACTGTCAACCACTTTGGTTACTGCTAGCATGAATCAACAGTAGAGGGAATTACCTTGCAATCTGTCATATGATATCCATTTTTTATGTATGGAAATCTACAGCAGTCTGGTATTCCTTTAATATGTAGCTAAAAAAATCTTTCACTACCCCCCCCCAACCCACCCAATGGTAAACATCCCATTTTATTGTTTATTCATCAAAAAAGAATTCCAGTGACCATTACCTCCAGAGCCACCTCTTAGTAGATACTCAACACCTTTTTTTCAAATGTTTTCAGTTAGTTTGTTTCTCAGATTGTTTTATTTGCTAAATAAGACCTACAATTTCACACCTGTGGTAAAAGTCAGAAACAAAACTATGACCTATAATACATTTAAATGGAGATTCTTGGTTTACTATTGAGTAATAACCATTATTTCAGCATAGTTATTTATTTTTTTTAAGTTTGGGCTAAGATTCTCAATATGTTACATTTACAATGCCAGCAAATCAAATACAGTGATGACATTATTTTGAGCGTTTTGCCAAACATGTCTTTACCATGACCCTTCAAGTGAATTGCAGCATGGTATGACCTCAGTTCAGGAGAGAGAGGTACTACACTGAATATATAAAATATCTGTTATAATACACTTCACAATTACAGACAGTACCAAGTTGTATGTAATATGGTAAATAACACATAATTGTCAAATTCTGGACATGTTTAAAATGACATCTCTGATCACATAGCTTATGACTCACAACATTGGATTCATTGTCATTCTCTGATTCTGTCCAGGAGGATGATTTGTACATTCTTGGCATCACCCATCAAGGTATGGTTCTCTAGTGGCATAGTCATTATTCAGAAACTTTAGCTTTTATACTGCCAATGTGAAAAATCATGCACAAATTATTAGCAAGTTATGAGGTAAACTAGAGGTGATCTGGGATCCATGCAATGTGAGGCCATAACTCTTTCTATCCACACTTACATGTCACAGCTGATTCATACTGCAACCTTGTGATCAGCCCATAGAGGAGAACAAGGAGCCCAGCAACAGTTTATGATAAAGAACTGGGTCATACCATAGTGCAGTTCATGCGATTGAGTTATGGTAAAGCCATGTTTGGCAAAATATCAAAGTAAAGTCATCACTAGATGTAAACTGCTGTCACTGTAAGTGTCTATACTACATATCAAAATGAAATCTCCTGAAAGTTTTCTAAATTTTTCATACTTTTCATGACCTTATTGGTAGTGATTATGTCAAACACTATACTTCCTTCATGGAAAAGTAACGTTGCAGGCTGGTTATGAATTTTCTGTCTCAAGAAAATCTTCAGCGAGAGGAATGTTAATAGGTCCATCTGAAATTTTTCATGAAATCTTTATAACATTGTTTAATTTCTTCATACCTGCTTAAAAAGCAGCTTAGTATCTAAAATATGTATTTGAAGGTAGAATCATTGCGAGATTTATTTAACATTTATTTATTGGGAAAGTCTGACTTGGACTAAACCAATTTTCAGCGGAAGCTCTGGGAGTAATGCTGCAGCTGCATGTCTTTGTAACATGGGAGAAAATCAGAGCACCGAGAGGAAACCCACACTAATGCAGGGAGGACATACAGACTCTGCACAGAAGGCACCCTAACCGAAAATCGAACTGGAGAACATCTTTCTGTGAGGTGACAATGCAAACTGCTGAACCACTGCACCATCCAGTACACCTGACAAGAACAAAATACTCAGGAACCAGTTGAAAACTCTGATTGCACTTAAACTGTTAGGTTGTGAAAACACAAACTATGAAACCAAACAAAAAAGAAAGGTGAATACTAGGTGAATCCAACAAATACAATTTAATACAATTTAATATGACCTGTAAAGTGCTTTTCAGGTCATATTAAATTGTATTAAATTGTATTTGTTGGATTCGCCTACTATTCGCCTTTCTTTTTTGTTTGCACTTAAATTGTTGTCAGTTCCCTGTCATCAATCTAGTCATTTTCATAAGGCAGAGCCCTGAAGTTCTTTTTATATCATACTTTAGCTAATTGTGCTTTATAATAAACTGTGACACTAAGCTCCTAAAACATAAAAATGAAAAAATATATGACAGTGGAATCTTCATCAACATGACTCAGAGATGAAGGATCCAGGGTTCTTCCTAATCAGGAGGAAGCATACCATTTGGGCTTACCTAGTACAGTAGAAGCCATGTTCGAAGGGAGCATGATCATTAAGAGTCAGAAAGAAGATCACCACATGCTCACGGTAACTGCCTCCTGCAGAAAAGTCAACTACTGTGAAGGTGAGGAAACTGTGATTCACAGACAGCTATGGCTTTAATGAAAATGTGTCCTTAGATAATTAACAAGTCTCTCAATCACACTCTGACTAACGCTAATGCTGTCAGACATGGTAGTAGTGTTCTTCCTGGAGGCCCATGGATCACGTTAATTAAGACATCCCCTTACATTCACACACGCAGTCAGATACACATGCACACACCTACACTCCAATATATTACCTCACACATGTGAGCACAGGAATACACACACACACACACACACACACACACACACACACACACACACACACACACACACACACACACACACACACACACACACACACAAACATGCATCCAGACTCTTGATTCTGCACCTATCCACTTCAATGTAAACAAAACACCTAGGTGGAGACACACACACACACACACACACACACACACACACACACACACACACACACACACACACACACACACACACACACACATGAACACATATACCCATCAACAAATAAGCCCCCTTACCTTTGATCACAGTTACAGATGCACATAGCCATTCACCCACATGCATCCTCAATCATTCACACACACACACACACACACACACACACACACACACACACACACACACACACACACACACACACACACACACACACACACACACACATTCCTGCAGCACCTATCATGCCCCTACCGACATTCACTCATGTTCACACACATTAACACATAAACTAACCCAGATGTTCACTGTATTTAACCTGCAACACAATTGCTTGCATAGGATTGCATTGGTGATTACCTTTTTTATGGCATCTCCTTTTTTCATCCAGATTCTCTTAGTTAGTAGTGTAAATCCAGAGCTGTTGGCATTTCTTGAAGAGAATGGCAAATTATTCTTAGCTGCTTTCCCATATTAGCATGCAACTCTACATGTGAAACTATCCTCTTCACTCTGTACCCACTAGTTGGAAACTTTAGCAATAGGGCAGTTTGCGATCAGAAAGGATTACTGTAGGGAGAGAGCCTATCCTGGCAATCACTGTATACAAAGCAGAGCAAGTGATCCTGAACATGGCACTAGACCATTGTAAGACACATACATTGATTTATTCTTGCAAGATGCTTTCAGTTACTGCTGATTTCAGAGAATAACAGCTCACTTATTGCATGTGTTTGGGACATGAAGGTAACATTTCTTTGGATGAGATGTTAAACAGTGATCCCTTCTGCTTGAGTTAGCTTAGGTGGATATCAAAGATCCATCACATGTATTGAAAAGATTAATGGAAGTTCTCAGAAGCTATGGCCATATCATCAAATGATAAAACAGTCAATCGATCAATCAATCAATCAATCAATCAATCATTCAATCAATCAGCAGTGCCCAGAAAAAAATGCAGATCCATATGACATTCAAAGTTCCATCACATGGACAGATGGGATTATCCTTGGAATCACTGGTTACAAATTTCTAAGTATAACACACTAAACATTACCACATTCTAGCCCCTCCAGTCCCTTCCTTTTCTGCAACTTACGGTTATTTCTATTCCCTCTAGCATAACTGAAAATATTTTGTTTTGCCATCATCTTCTCAAGTATTACCTCACCTTCAAGGATTCTTCCACCCTTCCTGGTTGGCCCTATAATGGTTAATATACCATTGACTTAGTATAAACCCATGTCCCTGTAAACCTGTGAAATAGTTTGGCCATGCAGATCTCATGAAGAAGGCATCTTACTCAAACACCAAACTAGACAACCATGCACCTTGAGATGCAATGCTAACATCTTCTGCAGAAATGCTACCGAATGCTAAATGACCAGTAATATGGAATGGGGCAGGGCAATACGTGTTTGATATCATTAATATTATCAGATAGCATCACACGATTCCACGAAGAGATACTGGGAGGATTTTTATGTGGCTCAACAGCGTTGTCGCTTATACATGTAAGATGTTTTAGATAACTGTACAAAACAAGGCACACTGCAAAGAACAGTGGCAATACTGTTAGCATAGATTCATAGACTGTTACTAAGCTAATGACACACTGGGCCTTTTTAAACCTAGCCAAGTTATTCCTGAAAAAAAATAACAATGTCCTGTATCCAAATAGGCCATTAATGGCCACACATTTATAAGCTACCTCTGTTCATAAGGGCTATGGGTGCCAGGCCCCCTGTAAATTTCCTAGTCCTCATCCACTGGTCTAGGTTGCACTTAAATTGGGTAAAATAGAGAAACTCAGCTTCACTTGAATGGGAAGCCTGTTCCATAGGAGGGGCATCTCTGGGGCTCATAGCTCTCTCTCTAGCATGTTCTGTTTAAGTCACAAAGTTCAGGTCCTTAGACTTAGATTTCTGGTACTGCTTGTCTTATGAATAATCAGGAGATTCATAAGTGTGAAGTTTGGGGATGCTGTGCAAAACAGAAATTGATCACACCTCAGCAATCTATAGGAGATTGAGTAGATGGGAACAGCTTTAAGGTAATCTGTGTAAGGCAGGCTCATTATGGCTTGTATTCTTTTTGTAAGGAACCTGTGAGCTTGCTCTAGTTGTTGCATATGCTTGGACAGGTACATACCAAAGGCAGCATTGTACTCTATGATTGGCCTGATAAGGCAGAGTACAGTAGGATAATGACTTCTTTGGACCTAGATACCATGCCCTTACTTATAAGTCACTCAGCATAAAATGACTTTCTCACCACTGTGGTGAAATGGTGGTTAAAAGCAAGGCAGTAGCCTAGATCCCTGACCACTGGGTCGACTCTTAGGGGCATATTATCAACATTGCAATTAGCCAGGATGGTTGACTTCCCAAATGGTACAATTATGCATTTCTTAGCATTGACTTTAAGGCTATGGCTTTGGAACCATTTGTTAGTCAGAGATAGGCCTTCTTGAAGAATGCTCGTGTCTGCAGGGGAATCAATAATAACCCCCAGCTTGCAATCATCTGCAAATGTAGTCAGCCATAAACTTTCAGTGTTTGCTTCCATTTCAGAGAAATAAATGTCAAAAAGGATCAGGCCCAGTACCAAGTCCTAGCAGACTCTGTAAGTGACAAGCCTTTTGGTGGTGGTGGCCTCAACAAGTTTGAAATCCTGGATCCTAACAGTAATCCAGATGGCTATCCAGTGAGTGATAAAAGGGTTTATACATAATTTAGTGAGCTTGTCTGTAATGTTGAGTGGGGGTATTGGATCAAAAGCCTTAGCCAGGTTGAGGTAAGGTGTGTGCACAGTCTTGCCCTCATCCATTGCTATGCTGACCCTCTCAAAGAATTCCACCTGATTTTATAGGCAAGACCTTCCTTTAATAAAGCTGAACTGTGATGGGTTCAATGTTTGCAGGTTACCTATGTCCTTATTTTCCTGCCCATGATGGTTCTTTACATGTCCTTACATATAAGGCTGGTTAGACTTGTTGGCTTTTAGTTACCTGGATCAGTGGCTCAACCTCCTTTGTGCAGGGGAACAACTGTAGCCATCTTCAATTCCTTGTGCACGAAACCTTACTGTAGGTTCCTGTTGAAAAGTGATTCAAGTGGACAAGAGGGGTCATGTTTCATGCTATTTATTAAGCATTGCAGGATGTTATCAGGATCCATCAAATCACTGTTGTTGGCCTCGGAAAGTGCATTCAAGACCTCTTCCCTAGTAATGGCTAGGAGGATTGTGGTATGTGGTAATTCCTTTAGACTATGGGGGAGAGTAGGGAGAGAAATTTGAGCTGTACCTAAATGTAGGCAATGGCGTCTGGTTTAGTCTGGGTGATACCATTTACAATAAGTTCTACACATTGTTGTGTATTTCCTTGAGGATACGGACATAGCTGTAGAAAGTTTGTTATTGTCCTTTGCCTAAGAAGCTATTTTTTCTTCAAAATTATCATTTGAAGTATTAATTAACCCTATTAGCTGCCTGTTGAGATTGATCAGGGTTTTTTAATATGTTGGGCTTTGTTCTTCCTACTCTTGGCCAAGATTTTTTTCTTTTGTTCTATAACGGATTGATGTTATGATTCCACCAGGTTGGATTATCCTTTTGAGTGGGCACAGCTCATGATATACAGCTATCAATATGGCCATATAGGGATTTTGTAAATAGCTCAGTGTATGCTATGGTGTTTACTAGGTTTGGGGGTGCTTGGAATTCAGCAAAGGTCTCACTTAGTAGCAGGGGCGGCTCGTGCTATCAGTCTGCAGGACTGCAGCCCTCCCACCTATAAATAAAAGAAATACATAACGTGAAACATAAACTTTAAAAAAAAATGTTTCTTTTTTAATGAGTACTGGAACTGCAGCTCATGTGCGGACACACTCAGACTGCCCCGCAGATGCCCAGGAATCTATGCGAACTCTGACTGCCTGAGTCAGCAGTCCAGATGCAGAGAAGGTATTTTCTGCCGTACAGATGTCCAAGATGCCATGCGATAGACAACCGCACACAAGAGAGGAGCTTCGGACTGCTTGAGCCACAGACAGGACCAATCAGGAGAGAGGCAAGCAGGGATTTTAGCACAGGACCAATCAGTTGTGAGGTAAGTTGAATTCAAAGCTCTTGCAGGGAAACGTTAAGTCGAGCGCAGGTTTGCTGCTTTGAGATAATGGAGTTGGACCCAGTTTACTGCTACCGGACCCATTTACAGGTGTGTGTGTGTGTGTGTGTGTGTGTGTGTGTGTGTGTGTGTGTGTGTGTGTAATGCCCTTGTATAGTGGTGGGTAGAAATACTCAGGCTTTACCCTGTACCTTGGATACAGGTGGCAAAGACCTGAATTCCCTACCCACCACTATTTGTAAAAAATTGCAGATTTTTGCCTCATATTTGTTCTGTTCCTCATAAAATATAAGGTTTCTGTATCTTCATATTTCCTTACAAAGGTTTGTAGTGTAGTGGTGCACTGGTAGTATTGTTGCCTGACAGTTATAGGTGCTCTGGTTTGATTCTTGGCTGGGGTGCCTTCTGTGTTGGGTCTGCATGTCCTACCATCCCTTACAAAGATGTATCTGGAGTGTTTCTCCCTGCTCTGCTGAAATTTGGCTTTGTTTTGTTCCAAGTCAGACTAGTTTCCTGGTTAACAAATGTTTAAAAATAACAGGCATTTGAATTTCAGACTTCATATTCTTCAGAAAGTACATGGTAAAGCAAAACCTTTTATTCTAGCAATTGTCTAAGTTTATAACGTGGATATTTGAAATTTGCCCATATTTTTGGGACTATATTCCCCCATTATTGGCCTCATCCAGGTATTTTGTGCTAACGTTAAGAGCTATAGTGAGAACTGAATTCACTGAATATGTTTGGCAGCTGTATTCCCACATTATTAGCTTTTTTACAGGTGTTTTTTGCTAAGAGGTTGACAGCTATGGTGAGAACTGAATTCACTAAATAGTAGCCATTTAAGTTTGTCTTTCTCTGTTTTAGCTGATTTGGCATAGTGATATGCTTCTCTGACTGTTTTGCACAGGGTCCCCTGGGTTCAAGACGTGGCAGTGAAATGTATGGTAGTAACACAGTATTTTATTCTAGCAACTTTCCAACATTATACAAGCAATGTTTAAAATGTTTCACTGGTTTTTGGCCTTTTGTCCCCCCCCACCAGTAAATTTTGGCTTTTTCCAGTTATCTTGTGCTACAAAGTTCAGAGATACAGCTGAGTGTCGAGTTGATTTTACAAGGAGCTGAGAGCCGCAGGGGAACAAAAGTTTAGTGCTGCTTATGCTACACCTGCTTGCATTGTTAATAGCACAACAGGTAATATACTTGCTTTTGATGCAGAAGGATGTGGGTTCTGCTCCCACAGTAGATAGATACATTGCTGATACTGTACTGTGTTGTAAAGGGGGTGGATGCTGCAGTTTTTTTTGGCAAAGATACCTAGTAACTATGAACCTGTTATCAGTTTGCTATCCAGTCCCTATTGCGGTATTACTAGCTTATCATTTTTCTAATGCATGCAACATAGGCAATTTATTCTTCAAGGGCAACAGGCACTTTATTTGTAGATGAAACAATGACATATAAAGTTGTTTGCTAGCAGCAACGTCTTTATTAGTTACAGATTTCTTTAATGTGGATTTTACTACTTCAGAGATTGTGCATATTTACTGATACTGGTGGACTATAGAAGGTTGAGTAGACGTTTCATGATGGAAATGTTCTGAATTGGGCAGTTTTATCATTGGTGCATTCATTTTGTTTCATTGTTTACTGGAAAAATGTTCAAAACAATAAATTTAAAATGCCCTCTAACAACTGTAATGTATTGTACAAGGAATATAATGTAATACAGTCAGGAAGGTGTATCAAAGAGCATGTGTATGTTTCATGATCAAGGGGCCTATGATTTTGAAAACAGCCCAGAGTTAATCTTTATCTGCCACTGGCAAAATGTATTTTCTTTGAATGTGGGTTTCAATGCTGTTTCAATGCATGTGAGTTTCAAGGGCAGAGAAGTTTTAATGCTAAGTCTATTTTCATTGTGACACTGCATTGCTTTGTTTAACAGATATCTATTAGGGTTTGTGCTGTAAAATGCAAAGTAAAACTTTCAAATTAAATCTAAATCATTGCAGAAGTAAAGCAGTATGCACATTACAGTGTTTATGGTAAATGGGGCAAAATAACCAAGGAATGGGACGTTGGAATGGCTGCAGGGGGTTGGCTCCATTTGACCATGATTTTGTGAGGGGGAGTAAAAAACTCAGACAGCCCCGGTTGAACTATACCTCTCAGTTGTCCATATTTTTGCAGAATGAATTAAATATTTGCATCTTATTTTTGGTTTGTTCCTCATAAAATGTGTGGTTTTCTAGCAAATCATTTAGGAATGAAGTCACTAAATGACAGACATTGAGTTTCAGATGTCATAACCTTCAGAAAAAATGCATGTGCAAGACATATTATTCTATCAACTGTCTTTTAAGTTTATACAAGAGCAATTTTTAGTAGTGTTTGTATGTTCCCCCAATATATTTGGCCTTGTCCAGATTTCCTGCATTAAGAGTTTGAGAGGTACGTGCAAATCGCTTTGTAGAATTAGGAATATCCAAACCTCTCAATTGTCTCCAATTTTGGCTGAAAGTGTTGTTCTCCCCTAATAATCCCTCCTCAAAATGGCAATTTTGGAAGAAAACGTGGAGGGTTTACAATTATATATAACTGTAATGATCAGAGTTATAGATTACTTTTATTTCAGAAATGCATGTAGATGCTATTATTTTGTTAGCTGCTCAAGTTAACAGTGCTAATATTAAAAAGGTGTCCCTTTTTTGACAGGTTCCCAGCTGTATTGTGTGGCAACTTTATACTTTTGCATCACATATTTGGTCTGTTTTTCATAAAATTGTGTTTTTCTGGCAAATTAGTGGCAAGTTATTAAAGATTGAAGTTAGAAAATAATGGCAGACATTTGAGTTTCAGATTTCATACCCTTCAGAAAATTCATACTAATGCAAGATCTACTACTGTTCTATTATCTAAGTTAAAAAGAGCAATATTTAAAAAATTGTCCTTATTTTTGGCCTGTGTCCCACTTCTAGTTCTATGTATGGCTTTGTCCAGATTTCTTGCTCTGAAGTTGAGAGGTATGAGTGTCAGAGACATCAATGTCAGCCAGAGACATTTCAAATTATGACATACTTGTTGCACCCCACTCCCCATTGTAGTGGCTCTGGATGTGTCCAAGGAAGGCAAGGAGTAGTTATGCAGTGTAAGTGTGCAGAGTATTCCCCCATCCAAGGTAGACCACAAGTACGACCTTGGCTTTTCATCTTTCCTTGATTTTGTAGAATGTTCTGGTTTTCTGTCAGATTTTTATACTGTTGATTTATGCTTCTTATTATTCAGGAAATGCATGCTGTCACAGTGCCCTGTTGCTCTGTTTACGTAGCAATGATTTAATGAGCATCAGGTAAGCTTGTCGGAGATTGTAAGATGCAAGTAAGCTTTAATAAGCATACTGTTAAAAAATTACCAGCATTGAAAGCCTTTTCGTTGTTGCCATGCAGAGAATATATACATAACTAGATAATGTATAAGCCTTGGGTATTGAAATGCATATGACAGTATTTGTAATAAAAGGACAGGATTACAGTATTTTCAGAAGCTCATTACATTTATTGGAGACTTGCAGTCATCTTTGCAGGCTTACCCGTAAACTAAACAGAATGCCAATCTATCATGTGTGGTCCATAACTTGTGCAGGAATCCTTTAAGCAATTTATCTTGAGCTTGTTTCTTGTTTGCTGTTCATTTTTTACTTTAATCATGTCTTCCCCATGAAACAAGTAGATAGTTGTGTCAGGCAGCAGGTCTTTTTAGGATAAGAAAAATTTTTACAAATGGGGGTATCACAGAGTGTCAAAGGAAAAAACTTCAAAGACCAATACACGTAAGGTTCAGTTAAGGCACTTTTAATTGATTTGCCGCAAGGAGACAAAAACATGCAAATACAAGGATTTGTCTAACTACTAACAGGAAGTATGTTCATTCTTATACTGTTTTACAAGACATGGCCTTCTAAGCTGATGTAATCAAACACAACTGTCAGTATTGTTCTACAGCAGATGTTGCTCAGATTTTCTGCTGACATAACTAGATTTGTGAGAAACTTTTGAGAAAAACAACCTGGCCTTGGTGACCATTAATCCATTTACAAGCGTCTATTGTACAGTGTTACATTTCAAGGTACTTTTCTAATTCAGATACAAGCAAATGCTGATTGCAGTTCATATTTTCAAGCAGGCTTTGTACTAATTATCTGTAACTTCTACAGCTGTGTATTTTCTCATAGCACAGCAGAACTTCTTGTCTAAGTTTCATACAAGTAGTATTGTTCTATTCATTATTTTCCTAACGCAAGCAGACATCACCTGCTTCTCAGTAAATTTCCAAGGCACAAGCAAGATTTTAGCTAACAATACAAGGTCAGAAAGCAACTGCAGTTTGTACAGATTTATGCAGTATGAAATAGAATAAATGTGTTAACCCTTTTCAAGCTCTAAATGCACTAAGCATATTGCTAATACACACATTAATACATATTTTTCGAACATTTCCCCCTATTAATACTTTTATTCTACTTTCAAAATAAGCATAAACAGTTCGTTTTCTTATCCTAACCTCTTCCACTCAGGATTTGCAGTTAAGAGAGTCATTCAGTTTAAACTTATGAAAGCATTTTTAGTCTTTTAACAGTTCTTCAAACTCAGTACTTTGATATAAGGTTTCAGAAACTGAAATGTCCATAAGGTCTTTAATCAGTCTTTTCATGCAGGGGATACCACAACAAACACATACTCCCAGTAGGAGCATACCTACACAAATGGCAATCAGAATGTTCATTAGAATGGTACCCCACCCCCAAACCATTTCTGGAAAAAGTCCATCAGTGGGTTTGGGCCTGGTTTGGTCATGGCTGACACTTGCTGAATTACCTCAAGATGATTGTCTATCTCGTGTTTATGGTCAGGAATATCCGAACAGCATTTTTCTTGGATTAAAGCGCTAGGGTGAAGTTGAGAGCCATGCGGTTTTGGAGCACTGCAGTTCTCATAGCATTCAGTTCATCAGTCACCAATGCGAGAGCAGAAAAAGATGCGTTGCTTATTACTTCGAGAAGTTTTGACGGTTTACTCAGCTCCCAGATCGATTTCACTGCTCCATATGCTGGTAATATTCCTGCCCACGATATAACGCTATCACTCAAGTCCATGTGTGTCAGTCCTTTGTCTAGAGAGTGATGGTCTTTCCAACGAGTATCAATTTGTCCCACTTGATTTACAGGTTGCTTGATGACTTCTTGGACATTTCTAATTTTTCCATGAGGCAAAACTGTAGTGTGTTGTATGGCCGGAACCAGGTAACCCAAAGAACAACTGCCGGACCAATTCTCAGGTAACCATTTGTATGCCTTTCTGCCACACACAAAATAACAGTCCTCTACTTTAGTAGTAACCTTGCTATGAATATACACTCGCCCTGCATGAAACATTTTTCTGTCAATTGTAGACAGCTGTTTATAAAGAACAGAATTATGTTTTACTTCATCAAGTGCTTTGTGCATCAATCCAAGAAATGAATCATAGTTTGTATTACAATAAAGATCTACATTGTTACCTTTAGTGTAACATTTATAAGGAACAGTCAAATTGCAATTGCTCCAACCCACCTGAACGGTATCATTTTTATAAAAACACACAGTTCCCTTTTGTGGAACAGACAAGTGCAATGCTATTTTATCTTGTGCTGTAATGGTTGAGGTATCATAAATCAAGTTCCCCAGGTCTCATTGAACCCTAGGGGGACTGTAGTCATTAATAACCCCCCGTATGCTGTTGGCAAAGCTGTGCAAATCCAGCAATTCGAAACATTGAAAGTCTCAGCATACACATATTTAATTGCCTGGTAAGTGTTAAAGTTTGGATGCCAGTTTATGAGTAATGCTTCACGTTTATTCAGTTCAGTCTGTGTGGCTGGGAAAAGAAAAGGCCACAACAAAAAGATTATTGTCACTAATACAGTTAACAGGATGATTATGCAATACTTCTGAGGAAAGGGTTGTTCTGCATTCCTGTTTCTTCTGGACTCTATCATTTTTGCTCTTGGCATGTAACAAGATTTTTGTCCAGTTTAAAGTTTTTAACTAATTTACAGTGCATCAGGTGGATCCAAGAGACACGCTCCGCGATTTTGACTGCAGTGGGTGTTGACAAAAGTACTTGATATGGACCATCCCACTTTGGAGACACCCAATTCTTCTTCTTAACTATTTTCAGCCAGATCCACGCTCCAGGGGGCACTGCCACTTCTGGCGATCTGGTTTGTTCTTTATCTGAAACAGAATTTAACTGCAGCAAATGTTTAGAGTTTAAGAGGTTTTGCATATACTCAGCTAATGTACTGTCAGCTTCCTGGTCTGCGGGCATGAGAGATTTCCAATGAGGTATATAGTAAGCCCTTCCAAAGAGTTTTTCAAAAGGTGTCAGTCCTTTTGCATTCGGAACAGTTCTCATGCTCAACAGTGCCAGGGGCACACAGTACACCCAGTTTCTCTGTGTTTCTGTTATTAATTTTCTTAGCTTACTCTTTAAAATCCCATTATGCCTCTCTACTAGCCCTGCTGATTGTGGGTGATACTCACAATGATTTTTTAGAGAAATACCAAAATGTCTACTTAACTGCTGTATGGTCTGATTTACGAAGTGTGTGCCGTTGTCACTGTAGATCCTTTCCGGAATGCCGAATCTAGGGATGATTTCTTTAACAAGGTCTTTGGCCACAGTCGTAGCATCTGGATTTTTTTGTCGGAAAGGCTTCCACCCATCTGGAAAACATATCTACAATGACAAGACAATACTTCTTATTTTCACATTTATTCAACTCTATGAAATCCATACAGATAGTATGAAATGGATACGGTGGTGTAGGGAAACTCCCTTGCTTGGGCTTTAACGCCCCTTGTGCATGATGTTTATTACAGATGTGGCATAACGAACAAAATTTTTTAGAGTAGTTTGTAAATCCGTACGTCATGAACACTTGGCTCACCAGCTGTACCATCCCCCCTCTTGAGACATGGCACTGCCCATGGCTCAACAAAGCTGCATATCTAAACAATTAGACGGCAATATCGGTCTTCCTTCTTTAGAGATGTAAAGCCCCTTTTCGAGAATTGCTCCTCGTTTTACCCATCTTTGTTTTTCAGTTTGCTTAGTAAGTGTTTGCATTGTCTTTAACATTTCTAAGTCTAAAATCTCAGAGGGTTGTAGTTACTCATTCAAAAGAAATACTTCTGAAGCTGCCTGCTTTGCAGCTGTATCAGCTCTCGCATTACCTTTTGAAATCCTGTCCTGTTGCTTGGTATGAGCTGTGCATTTACAAATAGCTACTTTCTGAATTAACTGAATAGATTCTAAAAGATCTAAAATAAACTGTGCGTGATTGATTGGTTTGCCAGTAGATGTCTACTTAGCTGCTGTATGGTCTGATTTACAAAGTGTGTGCCGTTGTCACTGTAGATCCTTTCCAGAATGCTGAATCTAGGGATTTTTCCACTGTTGCGCAAAAATATGTACAGTAGAAAAAGTGTACTGGCTGTCAGTAAAAATGTTCACACATTTACCCTTTGCTAAGTTACATGCCCATGTCAAGTCAATCAATTCTGCTGCCTGTGCAGATAAACTATGTGGTAAAGATTTCGCTTCTATAATGTCTGTGTTAGAAACTACTGCATATCCTACTAGGTTCTGTCCTGCAGGATCCCTTTTACATGAGCCGTCCACGTAGTATGTTAGCTCGGCATCATCCAAGGGAACCTCCGTAAGATCTTTTCTAGGCAGTGTCTTTTGCTCAATCACCTGCAGGCAGCTGTGTGGTGTGCCATCTGCAGGGGTTGGGAGCAAGGTAGAAGGGTTCAAAGTCATACATCGTTCAATTGTCATATGAGGTTGGCTCAACAATATAGACATACAGGAAAGATGCCTAGCAGGGGAAAGATATGCTACCTTCTCTTGTAGTAAAATAATCGCGACTGCACGGGGCACTCTCAATGTGAGAGGGTGGAACAACATTACTGAGGCCGAAGCCTGTACTGCCATTGCAGCTGCAACTACTGCTTGTACACGGTGAGGTAAAGACCGTGCCACTGGGTCCAGTTGTGATAAATAATAAGCAATAGGGCGTTGCTTGCCCCCATGCTGCTGTGTTAACACTGATGTTATATAACCTTGCTTACAATCTACAGTTTGGAAAAAACGTTTATGATAGTTTGGTAATTCCAAAACTAATGAGGACGCTATTAACTGTTTCAGTTTGCAGAAAGCAGATTCTGCTTCTGGTGTCCATTGTAATAAATCCTGTGCTACCATAGGCTTTTTATAAATCAGGTTAGTCAATGGTGCAGATTCCAAGGCATAGTTTGGAATCCAACTCCGACAAAAATTAGTCGTACTACATATACGTCTGCTCCATCTTCTACAGAAAATACTTGGGCTTTCTTTTTCTTTTTGCTATTAAAATGCCTTTCGGCATGCCTAGCATATTCAAGCAATGGCTGTAACCTGCTTGTATGATGATCTACCACGTGTTTTGTAATAAAACTGCTTATGGGTGCAATACTGCCTTTCAAAAATGCATTCTTTAACTGCTGCTCGTATGGGGAATCATGTGTCTGATCTTCAGGAACCTGCATTCCACAATGGTTATTAAAACATTCTAATAGTCTGGCATAATATCGGTCAATAGCTTCACCTTCCTGTTGGATGCATTGATTAATGCAAGTCCAGTCTGCTCTAGGCTTCCATTTTTCAGAAATTCGGTCTTTAAGACCTTTCACTCTGTTGTCTAACTCTGCACTGCTATGTGGGTGGGGCTTGAGCGCAACGTCACAGGGATTCCAGTCACCAATAATCATGTGCCAATCTGGTCCCACAATTTGTCTGACTACGTTTTCTACCTCTTCTCCGTTTAAATTATAACTCAGCCTAATTCCTTGCAAATCTTCTAAGAACTTTCTAAAATTAACTTTTGGATGGGGAATTCCCTCAGTGGCTTTCCGGATGTCTTCTGGAGTCCAGAGTCTATACACTAGAATAGTTGGGTCCTGACCTTCTTGCCCTGCCTGAGGATTAGGCACTTCTGTAAGTGGGCATATTTCTTCTTCACTCATAAATCGTGAATTTCTACCCATTTGATATAACTCAATGTCCCCTTTTGAGTTTCCTTCCCGTGTTCGAGACCTGGTCTCGATGGGATCTCTAATAAACGGTTTCGCTTTTGTAGTGTCTCTACTTACAGTGACAGCAGGATATCGCAGGGGTGGACTAACTTGTTCACTTGCCTCATATTCTGGTAAGGGAGGTGGAGGGGCCAATGCTATTACTAAGTTATTGTCCTCCTTATCTAAAAACATTGCTTTTGAATTATTACTCTTTTGTTCCCTTCGGTTTACTTCCTCAATCCACCTGTGTGCCTGAGGAATTCCTAATTGACATTGCTTTTTTACCCGACCTCTAGAATCGGTTTTAAGCTGTTTAACAAGTTTGACAAGTGAGGATTTCTCTAGTTTACCATCAAATTCATACTTATTAACCCATTTTGAGTAGTATTTAATATTATCAGCACGCTGTGACTGCATGTATTTCACATCTTCGGTTAACGGTGGATTTTGGGACCTTTTTGTACAATTATTACCCATTTTGTTCTACCCTTTTAATCATTACGTAACACCTTATTTTTAACGTGGTACCATGGATGTTTTTATAGTCTCTTCAGAATGACTGCCTACCTGCTCTGTTTTCCTGATCTATGACAAGACAGTAATCTTTCTGTCCCTGACTTATAAATAAAGTCTTAACAGAGCAAATACAAATCTAGTCCCTGATCTAAAACAGAAAAAGAAGGTAGATTCACCTTACCTGAGTCTTCGTGATTGATCACCTGGTTCGAGTAAACCCATCCTTCAGTCACAGATTAGAACGTGGCTGGCCTCTTTTGTACGACAATTCAGTCGGAGGGCTTTTCAAATAAGAAGAACCGATGTGGTTTCTTCCCCATACAGTTTCAAGCCACCTGGCTTGTCTGATCCGAGGCAAAGTGACGGTTTCCGGTCCAAAGGACCAATCTGTCAAAGGAAAAAACTTCAAAGACCAATACACGTAAGGTTCAGTTAAGGCACTTTTAATTGACTTGCCGCAAGGAGACAAAAACATGCAAATACAAGGATTTGTCTAACTACTAACAGGAAGTATGTTCATTCTTATACTATTTTACAAGACTTGGCCTTCTAAGCTGACGTAATCAAACACAACTTTCAGTATTGTTCTACAGCAGATGTTGCTCAAATTTTCTGCTGACATGACTAGATTTGTGAGAAACTTTTAAAAAAAACAACCTGGCCTTGGTGACCATTAATCCGTTTACAAGTGTCTATTGTACAGTGTTACATTTCAAGGTTCTTTTCAAATTGAAATACAAGCAAATGCTGATTGCAGTTCATATTTTCAAGCAGGCTTTGTACTAATTATCTGTAACTTCTATAGCTGTGTATTTTCTCATAGCACAGCGGAACTTCTTGTCTAAGTTTCATACAAGTAGTATTGTTCTATTCATTATTTTCCTAACGCAAGCAGAAATCACCTGCTTCTCAGTAAATTTCCAAGGCACAAGCAAGATTTTAGCTAACAATACAAGGTCAGAAAGCAACTGCAGTTTGTACAGATTTATGCAGTATAAAATAGAATAAATGTGTTAACCCTTTTCAAGCTCTAAATGCACTAAGCATATTGCTAATACACACATTAATACATATTTTTCTAACACAGAGATTGCTACTTTCAGCATGTTACTTGGTAATTTTATAAAGCTGAATATAAATTATAATTAGAACTGCAGTGCAAGGAGTAGTGGTTTGAGTTGAGAGCTTCTTGTTTTTTTTATACTTGATTTTGACTGGCGTTCCAGTAATGTATTTAAAAAGTAACTTATTTTTTCATGCCTCAAAACCTGTTTCCATCTGGATATTAAGTAAGTTGTCATGTAGCCAATGCATTGAAATATTTTTTTCTTCTACACTTCATTTTGTCTTGATTGGACTCTCGTAATGACTGTTTGGAACCCAGGGCAGCGTATTTAATTAAAGTTCCAGTTGTGGTTTTGAGCATAGTTCCACCCCTTTCTAGTTGACCACACCCCTTCCCATTGGCCCTACCCATTTAGCTGTCTCCTGCAGCCCTCCTTTAATTTGAAGTCACCAGTCGCCACTGCTTAGTAGAGAGAAGTTAGCTTTGGAATAGTTCCTAGCGGTTTTTGGTTTCACTAGGTCCCCAAATATAATTATTTCAAGGACTAAATGCCTTCTGGTCAGATCTGATGAGCAATGGCATTACACTGGATGAGGAACATCAATCCGCCATGTTTGTGAGTACAAGGTCAAGGAAGTTTGCACCCCTGGTATGAGAATGGACCCACTCTTCCATGATGCTGGTATTAACAAAGTTTAGAAATTGCTAGACATGTGCATTTGAAGTGGAGTAGGTTCTCAATCTATAGAGGGGTAGTTGAGATCCTCCATGAAGATCATATTGGGTTGAACAGTGAGACAGTCTAGCACATTGATATAGGCAGTACGGGTTTCCTGGGACATGAAGGGGGACCTATAGGTTGCAAGTATATGGTGTGAGATCCTGTTTATGGTGAGTTGCACATGTATGAGTTCCAGTGGGTCATACACTGTAAGTAATCTGGCTGTGAGTTTAGTTTTCATAGAGACTGAGACTACTATATCTTTAGTTCCTTCTGTGCAGTAGCTGGTCTAAAGCTACTCAGTGCTAAGGTCATGCCCGCTTAAGACACATAATCAGTGAACTTAATCATGTCTCACTTCATATAGTCAAGGGATGCAAATCTCAGGACATTAACACCCATGAGGACTATGACAGTATCATACTGGTACCTGTGGTTCAATGACCTGAGTGTCTGTGTGACTTGACGAGTCCTAGATCCAGAAAAGCAGCTAACTGTGACTCTGTCATTACTCAGTCTGGTGAGGGGGGCATTGGTGTGCCTCACTACAGAATCAACAGTGACCAGGAAATTTGGTTGTGCACTGGGTTGCCTTAAGGGCTTAGCAGTAGAGGTATTGGATGCAGTATTACTATGGGTGGTGTTATAATGCAGTGTTTACCAGATGGCTGAAGACACTTTTTTCAATTGTGCTGTGCTGTGCAGGAGGTCTTAGTGTTTTTGGAAGGTTATTAGGCTATGCAGGAGGTATTCCCAGCTGGGGTGCCTTCTGTGCATAGTCTGCATGTCCTCCCTGTAGTTGCATGGGTTTCCTCCGGGTGCTCCGGTTTCCTTCCACATCCCAAAGACATGCAGTAGGTGGATTGGACACTCTAAATTGGCCCTAGGTGTGAGTGTGTGTGCCTTCTGTGGAAGGTTGGGTGCCGGGCTGTCAACTCAACACCATAAAACTCCACTGACAATCATGAGCAGAAAGATGATCGACTGTGGTGACCCCTAACCGGGAAAAACCGAAAGAAGAAGAAGATTGGGCTATGCAGGAGGTCTTAGTGTTTTAGGAAGGACTATATGAAGACTGAGCTAAGAATGTGAGTACAAACAGGTGTGACAGATTTGGAAGAGCTTTACACATTTAGTTTCTTGGCAAAATAAATATCTAAGTCTTTTGGTCAGTGTTCAATGCTTTCATTGCCAGGGAACTGTGTTAAGGAATATCAGAATGAACTGATATAACACCTTGAAGATCTAATTACATTTTGTATAATTTGAATAATTAGAGTAATAACAAATGATGAAAAATAGCATGTGAAGTCTACAGCCTGATGTAGAAATCTAGTTAAATTCTGTACAACTTGAAAGGTAAAAAGAAGTGTCAATCAGAGCAAATAACTAAATATTTAAATTAGAATAAAAAGGAGGGCCTAGTGAATAGCATATCAGATTACTGACTGCCTCATGCTAGTTACAGACCCTATTGAAGAGAGATATGTACACAATTTTCTCTTTAAGGCAAAATTGTAACCAGTGTCTTTAAAACACACACACACACACACACACACACACACACACACACACACACACACACATACACACACACACACACACACACACACTAGAAAAAAAATGCTTCTTTTCTTTTCATGGTGATGCAGGAGAATTTTTGGCTTAAGGGACTTTTTCAAGGTCATAAGGCAGAAAAATGGAAAATTAAGTAACTGAACTCGGACATTTTTTTCTAAACTATCATTCTCTCTTTTCTGTAATGAAATAACACACAATAAACAACACTGGGAAAAAAAAGTTTTATTAAATTATGCATAGTTCTTAAGGTTTATTTCTTGAACCAGAAAAGTGTCAATGTTTCAAACATTGGTGCCTGCAAACGTTTAAAAGGAAAGACCAGCAAACCATTTTTTATTGCTTTGGGGAGAGCCCTTCTACATTTCTAATATGAGGAATATGCCCTCCACACCTCTTCCACCAACTTTGAGATTGCACAAAATCTGGCATATTCCTCAGCCCTGAGAACTGCTTGATCTTGCATTCCCATTGATAATCTGTTTAGTTGACCAAATGCAATCAACTAAGCCAGTGTTGACTACAAACTGCTTAGACTATAGATACAACTCTCTCTCTCTCTCTCTCTCTATATATATATATATATATATATATATATATATATATGTATATGTGTATGTGTATGTGTATGTATATGTATATGTGTATATATATATATGTATATATATATATATATATATATATATATATATATATATATATATAAATATATATATATATATATATATATATATATATATATATGGGTCTACTTCATAAGATCGACAGACAATTTGATCAACATTCATTTGGTCGACAGCTCATTTGATCGACAATCAGTATTCAAGGCAAAAACTTGGGATTTGTCCCCCTCCCCAATGATGTGCAACCCTGGAGTTGGTATATATAGTTAGGAGGGTGTGAGGGGTGAATCCCCGCACATATTTTCTTTAAAATGTGTAGTTTTGTTGTATTTTCATGTTTTAAATGGAAATAGGTAGGGGGGCTTCACCCCCACCCCCCCAAATGTGGGGAGGAGGCTTTGCCCCCCACCCCCTCAACTATATATACCAACTCCAGGGTCACACAACATTGGGGAGGGGGCAAACCCTGTTAAGTGCCTTAAATACTGGTTGTCGATCAAATGAGCTGTCGACTAAATGAATGTCGATCAAATGGTCTGTCGATCTTATGAAGTAGACCCATATATATATATATATATATATATATATATATATATATATATATATATATATATATATTTCTGTCCAGTCTCAGAGTGGGAATATAATCCTCTGCCTTCTGGCCTGCCAGCACCAAACAAGAGCTTACAAACTTTTATACAATGGATACTGTGAACTTTGTATACATTGTGTTCCTAACAAGTAAAAGAAAAGAAACATGGACTGCTTCAAAACTCATATGAAGTAAGACCAATTACAATGCATTTAACTGGATGATACAGTGCATGTTTTTAGAATTCCAGAGAAGAAAATTTAATTTAAAATTAAATACAAAATGTACTCAAAGCATGCCGGCCATAACATATGCACCAAATGGAATATGCAGAGAAATAACATGAGGAACAATATTTTAACTACGTAAATATTTCATGAATATAATGACCTGCTTTACGAGATTTTAATGTGATTAAAATATTGATGTCTTAATGTAAGGAGTTTAAAATTATTAATCTGTGCTACTTGTACCAGGTGATATTTCACTATTCTAAGATTGTTTTGTTTGTCATTTTTTTGTTGTTGTTGTCATATGACACAGTAACAAGTAACACTGCTTGTTAATTTGTAGTCAGCAGTTAGTATACAGCTTGTATGACCCCTTTAACAGTGTAATCTAAAAAAAAATTGGTTTTACAAAAATTAATATTGCTTCAATGCACTGCAATACAGAAAAAAGTAATTGAAATGTTTTATTTCCTAGCAATATATTTTCTTAATGGCAAAAATACTGTACAATTGATGTGAATTATTATTATGAATCACTAATGCCAATGCTTTCTTTCCATATACTTTAATTTGGAAAATAAACAGTGAACATTGTCTAGTCTTAAGAGGATTTGTAATGTGGTTCAGCAGAAATCAAATGTAAGAACTGTGTCTTTCTTTAAAACCGCAACCTTTTAGTCATTATGAGATTGAGAGAATTATCTTAGCATTCGTGTCATGCTTATATACTTTCATTGCAGTGAAACAGTGTTAAGGAAGCTCAGAATTAACTGACCTATGAAGTGAGACTTGAGTTGTCACTGTGTCACCTTTTATACCACTGCTATCAATATCACTGATTATTCTATTTTCATCAATTCTCGTTATAATGGTGAACCAGTATAATAAGAGACCTTCTTTTTTTATGCATTACAGTCTGTCTTCTAGAGCCTAATTAAAACTTATTTTTCAGTTCTCAGGTGGAAAGTGAGCTCTACTGGGATGATTTCTTAATTAATGTACTGAGAGTCTCCAAATCCCAACTCTCTGTTACAGTGAGTGGCATCCAAGGATACAGAAATTACACTAATTGAGCAGAGCACCTTCACTTTTTCTTCCTCCCCCTCATCATCACGGGAGGTAAGTGGTCACACTAACCTTACAGTTTTAATCTCACTCTGTCACTGTGACAAAGACTTCCAGTAAGGGCTTCACATTTTCAAAGTCTTAAGGTGGCTCAATGAATTTCTTTACTAAACATTAATTAATTGCCCAGTCACTACATAAAATTTGCATTTGGTAATTTTGTTGTCATAAGAATCAGATTACCTAGGCAGTAAAGGAGAAGAGAGCATATCTCAGCAGTATTAACATTCTCTTTTACATATAATTACTGTTGCAGTGCTTGCTTTATTACCAGAGACGTACTCAAACATCTAAAATATAAAGGTCACCTGCTTAGACCAACACATTCTGGCACACCATTTAATTTTAGAAGCACTTAATAATATTGTTTTAAAAGCATTTTCTAAAGATCATATAATGAATATTTTATTAATGATAAAAGAAGAAATATCTGTATTTTTCAAACCTCCTGCTCAGCTGGTTTAAAGTTTTGTTAATCAAAATATGCAGGCTGTGTCTTTCAAGCAGCAGTTCTGGTTTATTAACATTAATGTTATATTGTCACATGACATTGTTTTTAATTTGTTTTGACTATGAAGCACTGTATACTAGTATCATAATCCTAGATCTATGCTAGTGAAGTAATTGCTGCCATAAAAGTTCATGCATTTAAAAGCATTTAATGATAAGGTAACTAGCATGTGTTGCTGTGGGATGCATATTTAGTTTAAGCAAAGTGATGGACTATGCTAAGAACACAAGAGATTTACAGCTATACCACCTATTTTGTACTAGTGTTAGTCACATTAACATTCTGTTCTGAGTTTTGGACTGGTTCTACTCACAAAACATACACTGACATTTGATTATAACTGCAGAACACTTTGAGCTGTGATAAAGGAAGTGTTATAGAGACATTGGTCAGTTTTAAAAAGGTATTCACGCCTTGCATTATTTTGTTTCTTAATGTCTTAGTTTATGTCTTATAGATGAAATAGATGAATGAGTTACATGAATTGTTAAGATATATGACATTTTATATGGTATAATGTGAAATGGCTTAGTATTTTCATCAGATAAAATATTATGCTTAGGTAGCCTAAAATACATTTTATGACTTGAATTTCACCATGCATAAACAAAATAAGTTGTTCTTTAGATGTAATACAGAGCAAATTAGAATTATCTAATGTTACTATATTGTTACCCCATTGTCTAGTGTGTGTGTGTGTGTGTGTGTGTGTGTGTGTGTTGTATAGATGATATAGGTATGTAAATCATTATATTTACACGTTCTAACCATTTCCTGAAATATTATTATTGCCATATCTTGAGCGATCTTATTGTATGAAATTAATATTTAAGTATTGCCTGTATTTATGCTTTTCATCATAAAGAAATAAATTAAATAGATATGTTTAAAGGATTTATTTTGTATTATAGCTTGGTGAACATTGAGATACATGGCAATATACAGAAAATTCACAAGACTGTAAACTACAGAAGGTGAAAAGAAAATGAAGTAATATCAATTAGAAACTGAAGTCTATAACCTTTAGTATTAAAAGAGCATCAGTAATCACAGGAACTCTGCATAACAACAGTCAGGCCTCAGTAACCACAGGAACTCTGCATAACAAAAGTCAGGCCTCTTCATATCTGATATTTTAAACTACTTGCCCTGGTGAGGTTTATTATGTAAGCAAACTGAGCAGTATAGAACAGATTTCATTAAACTCATTTCCATCACAGCCATAAAGTGCAGTATGTCCAGTATGTCCAGTGTCTGCCAAAGGACTTGACCTAAAGGGGTATATCCATCAGGAGCTGCCCAGGGGCATCCTCACTAATTGAACAAACCAACTCAGTTGGATCCTGTACTCTTTGATGAGCAGGTATTCTGTTCTGAGGATGTTAAAGTCTTCATTTTTTCTTGAACAGTGAGACGAGTTACCCTGTGAAGGAACCCTTGTTTGTTCATTGTATATGGTATGTCATCCTTTTGACCAATGCCAAATGCTTTTGAATAATGGTTAGGAGGGAGGTGATTGAGGCCCATATGTAAAGTGATAGCCTCTTTAAATGGCACAGCTCTTACATTGCCACAAAGTATAGAGGATGATGTAATCATTCATCGGTTAGTCACACAGTCCTCATTACCTACTCTTTCCCTTGGACATGACCCAAAATGGATAAACTTCTCCACTGGACAATTCTGCCTTCTGTCACATGAAAAGAGCAGTCCACTCATTGTTGAGACAGAACCACAATCTCAAAATTGGAAGTTCGAGTTTTCATCTTAGCTGATTCTCAAACAACAACTGACCACTACACTGCATGCTAGAGTTCACAATGAGTTGAAGCCAAGAGGATAATTCCATCTGCAGACAATGAAATACACAACCCTTAAATTTCCAAAATGGATTGCTCTTAACCTTGGCTGTATCTTGTGTTCCATTCATAAAAATCATCAACAAGAATCACTGTAATATGTGTTCTTGTGGAGTCTTCTGCTCACCTTGAATCTACTCTGCTTTACAGCAAGAGCAAAGACATGCCTCTGCAAAGACAAGAACTAAATGGGCTGAAACAGCAATCTTTATCTCTGGTATTATATAGGGCATTTTTAAGACATTCTGAAGGTACAGTATAAGGTCTACAAAACACATTTTAGCAAACTGGCAAACTCCCATAGCTCTCCCTGTGTATGTGCAAGGACTAAACATTGATCCATCCATCCATCCATCTATCCATCCATCCATCCATCCATCCATCCATCCATCCATCCATCCATTCATCCATTCATCCATCCGTCAGTCCATCCATCCCCAGAATGGATTCTATTTTGCTCATCTTGAATTTGAACCTGAACTATGACATGAATTCTCCTGTACAGTAGCTGGTTGTTGTGAGTTTTGTCCATTAACTGGAAGGATCCATTCATGTTTAATCTTAACCTTTTTCAGTGGAGGTCTGAGAAGAAAAGTGAAATAGACACAGACTTGTATACAGCAAAGAGAGAAAGACAAATATAACATTGAAAAAGAGCCTATAATATTACATACAATTTCTAACAATTAAAAGAATGAAATCAAGAGGCAGCTGAACTACGGAAATATTGGAAAGGGGGAAGGTGGCTGATAATAAAGTATAATATGATATGTTAGTAGTATAGCAACTACGTAAGACTGCGAAGTGAAAAAATAAGAATGGTTGGGGCTGCTTGGACTGGTATAAGGAGTAAGGACATTGAAATAGTGGCTGATCTAATTAGAAGAGAGTTAGTTGACCTTAGAGCCTGTGATTTATGTCCTTTATGTAAACAAAGCTACTTCTTTTGGTTAAGTGAGTATCTTTCTGGCCAATTGGAGAAAAAGTAGGAAGTAGAAAAAAAGTATTTGGAGAAAAAATAGCCAGTGTGGGCAAAAAATTTATTCTAGACAAAGTTGAGCAGCAGAAGAGCCAATATCCCTTAGATATTTCTTTACTAGCTACTTGTCTGTTTTACTTGCAGTGAGATAGAGTATTTTTAGAGACTTGGTTGGAGTACAGAGAAACCCCAGCTGAACTGATTGTCTTGGACATGCAGAGGAGTGATTTGTTACTTGACCATAGTAGTCTAGAACTGAAGTGTCATTCATTCGTCTTGTTTCATTCAGATGCCTTAATACATAGAAACACATCAGGATGGAGAGCAACATCTTTAGATACGAACAAACTAACAGGTAGAGCTTACGTATATACATGTTCACATCTCAACGGCTAACTACAAAATGGCAGTCAGGCTTGAATGTGCTCAGTATTTATACACTCGTGCAAGCCCTTGGATAGCTTCTTAAAGGTATATACACACATATTGATCTACATCCTCCTACCTTATAAAAATTGCCCTTTATGCAAAACAATAGCAGAGATAGGCATGCATTACTATGTACATCAGAAACAAAACAAAATGTTCATGTCTAAGTTGCTTCATATCTGTTGCAAGGTTTAGAGATTTGACCATATCTCATAACATAGCAGTTGGGACTAAATTTTGCAACAGGGACAGTCCGCGTTGCATCACTCGTATCAAGAGCATCTGGATTCATCATAGGAACATGGATGTCATTTGGAATTTTCTCTGGAACTGGAACACCAAATAACTCACTCTGAGATAAGAAGTCATTCTCACAGGCTATTTGGTGTGGTATAGGCTCAGGTACTGTAGTAAATGCCTCTGATTCCATCTAAAGATTCCTTTTTCTGTTTTCACAATGTACGATCTTGGCTTTTTTAAAAATATTCTTCACAACATCAATCTGATTATAACCTTTGGACATTTGCATCCTTAGCACCTCTCCTTTTTGAAATGGATTGAGTGGTCATCTGGTTTTATTATAGTAGGACTTCTGGGTTAGGTGCTTTTTCAACAGATTGGCTTTCAGGCATCTGTTGTTCTTGACACATGGAAACAACAATTGACTACTGAGTGGTAATGTGGCACTGGTTTGTCCTGACAGAAATCTCTGAGCAGGTGAACCAAGATGTTTATTATGAGGAACATTTCTGAGATTCAAAAAATTCAGAAAAAGCATTACTATTATCTAATTTTGACTAGTCTAGTAACTGTTTTGCACTTTGCACTGTGTATTCTACCAAACCATTTGACTGTGGGTACACTGGACTACTTATGCCATGAGTAAAGTCCCATTCTTCAGCAAATCTTTTGAACTAATGGCTTGTAAACTATGTGCCATTCCCTGAAATAATTTTATGTGGACTACAATGTACATCAAAATGATGCTTCATCTTAGTAATGACTGAACTGGAAGCTAGGTTGTGAAGTAAGTCAATCTCAAACCAATTGGAGTGATAGTCTACTAACATCAAATCATGTTGACCATTCCACCTGAAAATGTCTGTGGCTACTGTTGACCAATGTAGTCCCAGAATCTGATTAAGCTGAAGTGGCGCTTTCTGTTGATGAGGTTTTGTACTATTACATACTGAACAAGATAAAAGTGCTATCTCAAGGGTTTTGTGACATAGAAGGCCAAAATACTATCTCTCTCTCAACTTTCTTTTGGTAGATTTGGTTCCTGAGTGAATATGATGCAAGATAGTAATGTACTCTTGATGCAAGGACTTTGGAACAATTACTTTCAGACTTTTTATTATGATACCTTTGTCAGACAAAAATCTCATCTCTGTATGGAAAATAAGGTTGTACTTCTTGAGGTAAACTATATTGCTCTGACGGCCATTCATGATTGATAAAGTGGTTGAGCCTCTGTAAAACTGGATCCATGGCTGTGTGATCTCTCAGCTCATCAAGACATGTGGAAGAAAGATTACTCACTTCCATGACTTCAAAATCATCACTCAGATGAGAACCTTGATTTTCACTCTGTTCAGTGATATTTCTGGGCAATCTGGATAATGTTTCAGCAAGATAATGAAGTTTGCCTTTCTTGTAGACAAGATTGAAATTATACTTTTGCAATCTCAGCATCATAATTTGTAGTTAGTTTGGGGGTGAATGCAGTGGATTTTTCAAGATTGTGACTAATGGTTGGTGGTCTGTTTCAATCTGGATAGGTCTACCATAAACATAATCATGGAATTATGAACATCAAAACACAATTGCCAAAAGCTCTTTCTCAATCTGTGCTTACTGCTGTTCAGTTTGGATAAAAGTTCTCACTGCATAGGGAACAGGTTGATTCTCTTATAGAATAACTACATCAAGACCAAATTTCGGAGCATTACAGGACAGGAAGGTGTTACTGGCTTGGGAACATCATAGTATCTGAGTGCTGGTGGACTAGCTATTCTCTGTTTCAAGACATCAAATGCTCTTTAGTGTTACTCTAACCAGGACCAGGATACATCTTTACATGTCAGCTCTCTGACTGGTGCTAATATTTGGCTCTGGAATGATCTTGCCTAGGTAGTTCACCATGTCATGAAAATGTTGCAGGGCTTGAATATTTTTGTTGCTGGCATTTTGAGAATGGATGTTTGCTTAGGAGGGTCTTGTCATAAGCCTGTACTTGTAAATAAATGAACAACATAAGTAACTTCTTGTAGCCAGAATTTGCATTTGTGTGGGTTGATCTTAAGATTCACTTGACGTGCCCTTTCCAGAATGTTTCTGAGGTTACTGTAATATTCAGCTTCATCCTAACCTCTTACCAATATGTTGTCTACTATTATACCACAAGGATACCCAGAAAAATTTTTCTCCATTGCACATTGGAAGACCTCACTTGCCGAATTTCTCCCAAATGGCATTATCAAAAATCTGTATCTGCCAGAGTACTAAAAATATTGAGGAAAAAAGATTTTCTATCAAGCTGAATTTGTCAAAATGATCTCCTTGCATCTAAGACTGAAAAACTAGCGGAATTTGGCATCAAAGCTCTGACTTCGTTTACTGTATATATTAGATGATGAGGTCTTTTTAGCACTTTGTTCAAATCTCATGGATCAATACATATTCTGATGTCATCTGAGCTTTTCCTATGAACTACTACCATGGAAGATACCCATTCAGTTGGAGTTTCCACTGGACAAATCACAACTTGTGGTACCATTTTATCTAAAAAAAATCAGTGGAGACAGCAGACAGTGATCAAAGTAAAGAATTTATTACGATAACATAAAACAAAAAATGGAGCAAGCAGACTGGTTTCGGCTATTTAATCCAGCCTTCTTCAGTGCATTAAACCAACAAAGCATATAAGCACATATTTATATTATAGCCCCACCTGAAGTTACCTGAGGTCAATTGCACCATTCATTAAAAATATTCATTCAGCCCGGGTGAAAACAAGGCACCTAATTTAATAATCCATTTTTTCTCCATGTTATTTAATAATTGATGCCATCCTGATTTATTATTTTTGTTTCCCAGTATTCTATCAATAACTGTGAATCTGAACGTGGCTTTTGGGTGTTTCTGTGTATGTTTGTATAAAGCACTTGTTGTTTTTTTAATTCTAATGTCACTTAGATGATCTGATATCCTAAATTTTACACATCTGGTTGTTTGTCCCACATAGAAGGCTGAACAGTTACCAGAATCCATGTAAATGACTCTATTCAGACTGACAATTAGCAAAAAACTTTATACAGAACACTTGTCTAGTGTTTTTGCTAGTAAATTCTTTAGTCTTTGACATGTTTTTACAGTGGGTACAATCTCCTCATGGAAAACAGCCCTGCAAGGGCCCACCTCCCAGTGTTGTTTGTGTAAGGTTGTTATCAAATCTATTCCCTTGTTTGTTCATAAGTTCATAGGTTCATAGGTAGGTACTAGGCTATCGGCCCTAGGGCCCATACAAGCCTAGCCAAAAAATGTACACTGGCTTTCGCCACCCAAGAAAATTATTTTCCTGTGCCCCTGTCGAGCAGAGCCACAGAAGTGATCCCTGGGGTGAATTTCCCATTTCCCATCCGATCATCAAGATTTTTCTTGAAGAGTGCTAATAAGGAGCTCTGTTTGACATAGATAGGTAGTCTGTTCCAGAGTATGGGAAGTCTCTGGGACAGGAATCTATCCCTCCAGCATGTTCTGTTTATTGTGGTGACAAGGTTAAGGTCCCTAGAGCATGTAGCTCGGAGGGATTGTCATTTCTTTAAGTGGAGCATGTCCAACAGCTCTGGGTTTGACATAGCATTGTATGTAGTGGTTCATGACTGACCCAATGTTCTTGCCTCTCCTGAACAAAAAGTGGCATGTGTCATCCACAAGTGCACTAAGCTTGGTATCAGCCAATAAAATGTTCCAATGTCTGCGGACACTGTTGATGAGGACATCTGTGTTCCTACCATAGGTGGTTATCAATCTGATTTGGGAATTATTTGGGGTTTTATCCCTGTATTGGAGTAGACTTTCCCTATCCTGACTGACAGCCCAACATCTGCCTTGAGCGATGTCCCCTTTCTTGTAACCCCTATCATTAAATCTTCCAACCAAATCTGACTCATATGTATGGTAAATCTCAACATCAGAGCAAATCTGCATCGGGCGTAAAAATTGTGACTTTGGAATGTTTCTGCATATATGAGGGAGATGAAAGCTGATGGCATGAAGCAAGGAGTTGTACTCGGGGTGTTTGCGATGGATCTCAGTTGTCAATGTATGGTCTGCATTCTTGATTACTAATGCATCCCAAAAGGTGATTTTGTCAATATAAAAATGTGATCGTAACCTGAATACCCCATTTGTTTTCATTCAAATATGTAACAAACCCCTTGAGTTATACAATATCAGACCTCCATACCAGCCAGCCATCATCCAAATATCTCCTCCATATGTCGATCTCATCAATATATATATATTGTGGGTTGTATCATAAATGATCTGCTCCTCAATGTAAGCCATAAAAAGATCGGCATATATTGAAGCCAACAAAGCCCCCATTGCAGTACCTTTAATGTGTAAATTGCAGTTATTCTCATAATATATAACAATTTTGGTTGGTTAATACATGCTCTGCCAAACAGAGCAAAAATGTATTGAAGCCAGTTGGCTATAGTTCGGACTTGGATAACCAATGTTCCAAGGCCTCCAGACCTGCCCAAATGGGGAATGTTCGAATATAATGCAGAAACATCCAAAGTGCACATGTACCACCCTGCTTCCAACTGCATGCCTGATATAACCCATAAAAACTTGGTTCTATCTTGTATTCTGATACATTTAAGCAATGGTTTGAGATGTAATGTCAAGAACTGTGATAGTGGTTCGGTAATTGAACCTTTACCCAAGACAATAGGTCTGCCAGGTGGGTTTTGTAAATTTTTGGGAATTTTAGGTAAAAAATATATGTATTGACTACAAAGGTCATGACCTGTAAAATGGTAAACAATATTGTCTGCTATAATCCCCTCATCCCTGGCAGAATGCAAAAAATCATCTATTTGTCTCTTAACACCAGATTTAGGGTTCAACACCATATGTGTGTAATACTGATTATTTGACAGTTGTCTCATAGCTTCAGAATTGTATAGAGACCAATCCTCTACCACTATTGCACCACCTTTGTCTGCTGACAATATTACCATTTCCTTGTTAGCTGCCAATTTGTGTATCATGTCCATTTCATTCTTGGACAGATTAGTATGTCTTGCACGAGTTTCCCTGAAATTGAAATGTAGATCTTTAAGACTGGAGTTGTAAAACATGGACACATTCAGATGCATGTGTGGAATAAAGTTTGATTTGTGATATCTGAAACCTGAATCTGGTTCTGAGTCAGGTGCTGTCTGAAAAAATAATTTCAGGTTAAGTAGTCTACAAAAATCAGAGACATCTTTAGCAAATGTGTCTTCAGGAACAAAGAAACCAGGTATGAAATTAAGACCTTTATTCAATACTTTTACATGTGTGGGAAACAGTTCAGTGGGTGATATGTTTACTTCTGTACTATAAGCCTCAGCAGCTACCATATGTGCAGGGGCCTGTTCCTTTTGACATCGTGCTCTTCCCATGCTGTTGGTCGGTGGCGTGTTGTGGATTGGATATTCCATGTTGGTGGAGGACAATGCCTGTTTATGTTTTATTATTTGAGGATACTTCAAATTGCTTTATTGGAAAAATATTTATCTTTTTTTTTTCACACTGGGGAAAACCGGCACACTGATTTTCTGTCCTGAAAGGGTACGAGGCGAGAAAGCATCATGTTTGTCCCGGTCCCCTTCAATAACACACATCACACCGAATGACATTTGACGACCTTTATTAAATTTCCATAACATAGCTTTGATCATCAACTTTATTACAACTATTCATGATATAATTGATTCTAAATACAGCACAGCATCCTTGTAATGTTAAACATGGCAGTGTACCTACTTACCCTGCCCCAGTAAGCAGCGTCCATACCTCTACTCACTTTACTTATGAAGCAGCATCCCCTCTCACTTCATACACCATTCATTGTAATGTTAATCAGGGCAGCGTACCTACTCACCCTGCCTAACAAGCAGGGTCCATACCTCTGCTCGCTTACTTTACTTATGAAGCAGCGTCCCAACTCACCTCATACACCGTCCTATTGAATTACCTTCCAGCAAGTAAGCACCATCCTTACCGCAGTTATCTATTCAGCAAGCTTCCTCCAACGACTCCTCATTTCCTTTCCCCAGATCCTTGAAATGAACATCCAGACACCAGAGGGGGAACAGAAGTGGGCAAGCCTATCCCTCTTCTCTGCCAACCAGCCTGACCAGGCTGTTCCCACCTCCATTCTATCCCAAAATTGTTCAACCCACTACTTCCCATAAAGGGAAGGGTTAAGCCAAACATCATTTGGTGTACTCATCATCTGTAAAGCACCTTAGAATCCTGTCATAAACTTGCCTCACCTCACCATACCATCACTGAAACAAACCCTAATGAAACTACCTAAAGTAGAATTACCGTGACCACACTGTACCACCAGAACATCCATGAAAAGAGTACATACCCTTTTGTCCCACTTCCTCCAAAGCTGAAAACATGAGCAGATTGACTACCTGTAACCACAACAAAACCACAAGCTCTAACCCCCTGAAACCAAATTGACACCCAAACCCCACAAGAACATCCATGAAGAGAATGCATACCCTTTTATCCCACTTCCTTCAAAGCAGAAATCATGACACAACCTAAACAGATTGACAACCTGTAACCACAACAAAACCTCAAACTGTAACCCCTTGAACCCAAATTGACACCCAGACCAAACTAGTATCAAGTCTCACACATCTTAATCCCTGCTTGTCCCTGGCCTCTCCCCTCGAAAGCTCTCTTTCTTCATGTTACCTATCCCAGTAGAAAGTAATTAAGACCTGCTTTACAACTGCCTTATCCTGCAACCAAGCTTCCTTTAAACCCTGTAACGCCCCCACAATAACGCCCATCTTCTACAACTTCCCCAACACAGCCATCTACCTATCAAACTTCATAAAACCCTATCTACAAAATTCAGCCAACCCCAAGTAAAATGTCCCTTGTGCTATTCTGTAAACCTTAAACTGGTATGTAACCTTAACACTAACTGCTGAAGAAACTATTTCACCCCCCCCCCACAGATATCACACATGAGGAACAAACTCCAGCATCCTGTCCAACCCCTCATTGGCCCTCCCCCCATATGCTTTAAACAACTGGCTTAGTGAATACAACCACCCCAAGTCTCCCAGAAAGCAAGGATTGAACTTCACTGATTTGAAAATCCATATGGCTGTAGCCGAATAAGTTTCCGTGCTCATGAATATCATGACTCTGCACATCCCGTGGTATGCCCACACTCCCCATAAACCATCCCCAAGTTTTCCCTTCAGCCTCCATACCTATCTCTTCCTTGCTTGCACCCTATACCAATGCAATAATCTTCTCCCACTATTCAAACACAGAGCTCTAACATGCCTTACTAAGGTGATTACTCAGACATTCCGTATACCCCACTCCAGTGGCAGCATCTGTCCTATAAAAACCTTACCTTTCAAATCCACTTTCAAGCCTCTGCAAGCCTTCTACGCTTCCATGATCTGCACCTCAACAATTTCCATCAGTGACTGTTACCAATGTTTGCTCCCCCATGTGTAACCTCCTCGCTCGCCACTGCTTCCATCATCTGCAGATTCACTGAGCATCGCCACAACTGGTACTCGTCACACCATCATCTAGAAAGAAAAGGAGAAAAGTAAGCCCTCTAATATGTAAAGAGAAAGCTCCACCTTATACCCACCTATTTCAAATTATTGCCATAATGTTCCAAGACCCCATCTGCAAGAAAGAAAAAAGACATGTAAATCATCCAATACATAACGCACATTCCAAGACATCTTCAAGGACAACCTATCCTGCCAACCCTGGAAGGAATGTACCACAGCCACTCACATCTATGACAAAGCAGCCATAACTGAAGCTATGCTTCCAATGACCCTATCAAATACCCAAAATAACTAACTACCAGTCGAGTATGATAAAACTAAACCCCATATATGAAGGGACCTATCAATATCCACAACCAGGGTAACCTTGTGATTCCAGACAACCTCCATTAGCGCCATGTATAAACCAAACTAACTTGTATTGTAAAACCATCTGCCTAACCCTTAACCTTCCATCTCCAAATGAGGCACACTAACCAACATAATGTGAAACAAGTGGACACAATGCAGCAAACCTAATAATAGCTGAGTAGCAGCTTACAAAATACAATAAGATATTATTTAAAATACTCCTCTTACAAATCTTAAAAGGTTGATAGAACAGGCTGCGGTAGCATGGATATTCAGAATGAATAATCCTATATCACTTGAAAGTACAACATACAATCTGCATAGAAACAAAGGAACATTTTGAAAGCATCATGAATGTGATGGATTTTTGGCTGCAGGGAAACAGCAAAGGTCATGCATTAGAAAGTCCATTCTATGTCAGTGAGAATCTCGATGACTGATGACTGATTGATAGGGGTAATGGGAGAGGGTCAACTGAGAAAAATGCCAAGATAAAATTGAATAATTGTAAACTTTGTTTGCTGTAGAGGCATATGAAGACCCAACAGCTGTTTCTTGGAAAAAAGGCACACTGGCACAGGCCATACTATAACCATGACACTTACCTCTCTCTGAAATAAAGTGCTCTAAATTATTAGAAGCAGAAGGAGAGTAATAGCAATTTGTTTTTACCCCAGATAAGATAGACATATTTGTTGTAATCTGAAAACTTTTGTTCCTAGAAATGAACTAGGGTGCAAGGCAGATCATGCTTACTGGAACACTCATATTTAGAAATGCCTGTGTTCATACACATTTGTTTTAAACAATTTATTGGTAGGTATTACTTGTTTTATTCCATGTTCAGTTACAAAACTGAATGATATGGTACCAGTTATCATCAGATCATCATGGACACCAAATCCTGAAATACATTCCTTCATTATTCAAGGCAAAACCATTTTATATAAATTTGCAACATTAAGACTGATATGGCTACAATTCAGCTGGGGCTTCAGGGAAGGAAATATAGAATCATGCTGAATTGCATTACTATTTCTGTCAGGCAAAGTATGACAACTAATTTATAATACCTGAGAAAGAGAAAAAGTTGCTACATGAAGCAATACACATCATATAATACGTGCATTTTATTTCAGAAAGATTAACTAATGTCTTAACATTGCAAGTAAGGAAATCATTCAGATGTTAACATTTGTGTAAAATAGACATTGTGTAGTGCTTTATATGTTCTCACTTTGCAGTGACCTCAGCCTTACAGAATATTTGCTGAAAAAAATTTACAACCCATGACTTAGTCCTGTTTGTGGCCAGTTCATCAGAGGGGCCAAGTTGCTCCCCTTACCATTGAATTATATACTGCATTTTTTTTGAGATGCCACAAGCACTTCCAAAGGGTATTATGAAGTGTAACTCAAATGTACCTCACCATCCTTCAACATCCATCCCCAACAATTCACCGCAATGAACCAGCAAGCGACAATTGCCTGAAAACAGACCACAACTATAAGGCATCATCTGCGAAAATCTTTACAGTTGAGAGGTATGCCTCCAATTACATCAGAAAGTCAACATGCATACTGTTGAACTTTCAGCTCCACCTCATTAACTCCTGAAGTCAGACCCCTTGCATGTGTGTTTGAGTGAAAAGAACATGCACGGCACAGACTTAGCTCTGCACTGATCAAGCGCAGTGGTATTAAAACTTGATCAGCCCGCGAAAAGCCCCCCTCGGCCCCCTTCTGCAGAAAATACCCTGTACATGGCACCACCGACTGGCCTCAAAGCTGCAGTCCATTCCTATCAGATCCCAACCCCCTGGACTCACCGGCCCCAATCCTCCGATTCCGAATTTCAATTACCACCACTGACAAAACAAAGGGGAACACTGATTACAATCCATGCGCAACTCCCTCACACTGACCAACTCCAATCTGCACCATAGACCCCGATGAAACCATCAAAATACGTGGCGCACAGCAGTCTCAATGACCAGAAACACGTAGAACAAAGGAAAGGACCGTATTGCTGTCAACACACGAAAAGTCCAAACTCCCTCCATCGTGCAAACAGGTCCTCTCAAAAGCAAATCCGCCATCCAGCAGCCCAAGCCAAGCAACAACCATGGCCCATGCCATAACACAACCCAACGCCCGAGGGAACACCAGGCTCATGCGACCACCTCCAATGGCCACTGGCAAGCCCGTGAACCAACACTGCCATTTGAGCTGGGCCACAAACTCGACCACTCAGCACCGGCAACCTTCCTGCCATCCTGAATATGCACTTCCCTAGCCACCAACAAAGCATCAACTCCCAAATCAACATCATCATACACAGCTAAATAAATGAAAAAAAAAAAAACACTTAACCTTTTCCGCACCGACCAAAACTACAAAGCGCGGCAGAGGCCACAGCACAAGTCAAATTTGAGAGGCAGGAGGGTTACCAAAACAACTTAAAGAAACTAGGTCAAGATCTCCTAACCTTAGAGCAAACACTCAAAGAAAAGAAAATGAGGAAGTTCCATCGAGATCTCACCGATTATGAGGGTGGGCATCCCTTTTCGACTAATAAACATGTTAGATTTGACCCTTCCAACAGGAAGGTAGTGAAAAGTAAAAGACCCCATTCCATCTTCAAAAAATCCAATACATCCAGTTGTGATGAAACAGGGGATGAATCCTCCTCAGCCTTGGAATCTAATGCACAACACTCCTCCGATTCACCAGTATCCAAAAGGAGGACTTCCTCCACCCCTTTAGAGCTAACTGAAAGCGGGGGGGGGGGCACAGGGGTGGACAGCATGGAAGAGTTGTTGAGGCTTATAGTACAGAAGTAAATAATGTGTTAAACATATCTTCCACTGAACTGTCTCCCACACATGTAAAAGTATTGAATAAAGGTCTTAATTTCATACCTGGTTTCTTTGTTCCTGAAGACACATTTGCTAAAGATGTCTCTGATTTTTGTAGACTACTTAACCTGAAATTTTTTTTTCAGATGGCACCTGACTCAGAACCAGATTCAAGTTTCCGATATCACAAATCAAACTTTTCAGCCTTCTATGTCGGGCAAACATCCAGATGTGTAAAATTCAGGATATCAGAACATCTAAGTGACATTAGAATTAAAAAAACAGTAAGTGCTTTATACAAACATACACAGAAACACGCAAAAGCCATGTTCAGATTCACAGTTATTGATAGAATACTGGGAAACAAAAATAATAAATCAGGATGGCATGAATTATTAAATAACATGGAGAAAAAATGGATTATTAAATTAGGTGCCTTGTTTTCACCTGGGCTGAATTAATATTTTTAATGAATGGTGCAACTGACCTCAGGTAACTTTAGGTGTGGCTATACTATAAATATGTGCTTATATACTTTGTTGGTTTAATGCACTGAAGAAAGCTGAATTAGACAGCCAAAACTGGTCTGCTTGCTCCATTTTTTGTTTTATGTTCTCCTAATAAATTCTTTACTTTGTTCACTGTTTGCTGGCTCCATTGATTTTTTTTGGTTGCTATTGGTTTGGAGCCGTGCAGCTACTATACCTGGGCCTGTTCCTTTCTAACTTACCTTTGACTCTGTCCTGCATTACTTTTGGAACTTTATGTACTGGCCTGATAACTGGTTTGATGCCTGGGTCTAACTTCATGGAGTGCACAGCTGGAAGTTTGCCTGGTATTCTTGGAAAAGATCTGCATAGATAGAAAAAAAAAAGTGCTGGCCAAAATTAGAGTAGTGGTCTTTTAATCTAACTTGGTGGACTTCCTTGTTAAATGAAAGCAGTTCCATTTTCAAAGAGTCTCTGAGCCTTAATAATGACTGGACATGCCTTTTGACCACATAAAATAACAAGTCGTTGCTTCTTCCAGGAGAATAACATAAAAGCACTACTGAACCTTCGCTTTGAATTTCTTTACCTCCATATGCAGCAAGTTTTCACACCTTGCCAAAATCAAGCCTTTCACCATGACACACTCTAGCAAATGTTTCTGCTGACATAACATTGCACTTGGAACCTGTATCAACTTTGAGCTGTATGGGTTTGACATTTATCCGAACAGTACAAAATACTTCATTCTTTGTACTTAAATCTGCTGCATTGACTGTTTCATGAAGCACTGACACACCATCAACATAAAGACTAGGTTTGCCACTGTCTAACTGATCAACTTGTTTCTTAAAATGTTCCCTTTTTATGTGGGCCTTTTGATGTACGAAATATTTTGAAGTGATTCCATTTATTACATTTGTGGCATTGTTGAACAAAAGCTAAATACTTTTCCCTTTTAGATTCATGATCACCATCCCAATTCTGACAGTTGGCAATGAAAATGGGTTGAGGCCCATGCTTTGAGTTTGCCAACTCACTCTTATGCATTACTGAAACTGTGGGAAGCTGGAATGTGCTAAAAGTTCTGGGGTTTACCAGTGGGTGTTGCAGGGGTTACAGCTGCCATGTGCTTTGGCCTGTTTCTTTTAATCACATGCTGCATACTATCAACATGAACTTTATCACCATGCCTTCTAGAGCTGTTCTCACTTGTAAGCACATTTGTGTGCTTTTGTGCAAGCTTGTATATCTGACAGATTTTAGTTGCCTTATTCAAAGTTACATCACTGTCACAAAGCAAAATCTTTCTCACAGCATCATCTTTCATACCACCCGCAAGTCTGTCTTTTATCAACTCATCCCTCAAGTCATCAGATCTGCATGTTTTAGCCTTATTTCTCAGGTCAGTTATATATGCTGCAAAAGTTTCACCAGGCTTTTGATCCCTTGTGTAAAATAGGTGCCTTTCCATTTTAACATTTGTTTGGGGGTTACACATTTCTCTAAATTTACATTTTAAGCTCTCTTGGTCCTCCCTTGACTCAGCCTGTCCAAAATATGATATCTTTCATTGTCTCCAGCATAAATAGCAGGTGCATACACAAATGAACGTTCCCATTCTATGGCTTCTGACCCAGCTAAATTAAGTATAATAAATGCCTTTGTATGATCATCTTTATCAGAAAATGCAGCTTGTATGAAAATATCGTACTCTTGCCCAAACACTCTATAGTTCTCAGCAATATTACTGTCAAACACAAGTGCATTAGGTTTTCAAAATCTGTCTGCCATGTCCACAAAGTATACAGAAACACACTGAAAATATGGGTGTTGTAATTATGTAAAAACAAACAGTTCTGTGAGCTTGTAATAACATTCAAATGCACAATAAACTCTTCAAAATACTGTACTTTGTGAAGTATGCTTTGAATTGGCTGTACTTTGTAATGGCTGTACTTTGAGAAATAGCTTTGCTGTAACTGCACGAACATGTAAACACGTTATACACTTCTGATAACTCGGATATCTTTGCTTAATACGAAAATACACAAGCGTTGCAAAAATACAGTCATTTCCCTTTATTTTATTCGTTTGCATCAATACAGACTTCATTTCCAACATTTTCCACAGTAATTTTTTTTTCAATAATAAGTCTTTATTGTTTTAGCATTTTCCATACAAACTTAAACAAAACAAAAATATTAATACGTTCTATTATGTCTAATACAATCACAAAAACATATATACAATATTTACATGAATGCTTCCAAATGTAACAACAGATTGTACAAGAACATATGAAAAGAATTATAAATAGATCAGATATCTCAATCTTTTACTTATTAATAACTTTTTCCTTAAAGGATATATATGTCTCACACTACACTCAATATCTATATATTACGCCAATATGATATTAAAAATTTGCTCCCATATCTTTGGATTATTGATATTTTTATTATGATCTTTCAGAAGTAGTTTGTGGGCTAATATGTATCTTATTGCTAAAGTCCTAAAATTGTCCCATGATGTTTGAGATGGATTTAACCAGTTTGTAACTATATAAAGTTTCATTAATAAACAAAAATTAATAAATATAGTGATTTGGGATCTAGGAAATTGTTTTGGAGGAATATGTAATATCATGAATTCCCATGAAAGTGTTGAACTTTGATATCCCATCTTTTGAAGTTGTAATTTTAAGGAATTCCAAAGTTTATAAATACATTTACAACTCCAGAACACATGAAGAAGATCTGCTGCTTGATCTTTACAATATGGGCAATTTGGAGATTTTTTAGGATTAAACTTGTGCAATCTAAGGCGTGTATAATAGGCGTTATTAAAAATCATAAGTTGAGTATACATTAATTTTTGAAGAGATATTGATTTCGTTGTTAGATTAATTGACTTCAGTAATTGCTTTTCTTCTGTAAGTGGCAGTTTATCCCTCCAATATTTTGACATAAGAACTGTATTCTGAAATTTAATATCCTTTATTAGTTTGTTAGTGGCTGCTATGAATTTGACATCTTGTTAAAGAGTTTGCCACAAATTGAAACATTTTGTTATTTCCTCATCTTTAATTTTAAAGTCATTAAAGTAACTTATAGAGAGTTTTTTGATCTGCCTCAAAATAGTTAAATATGATTTGGGCAGATTCATTTCTTGTCTTATTGTATTAATGGACTCCTTTAAGTAGGGATATATATCAAGTAAGGTTAAATTCATCATAAGAGGAAAGTTTTTAAGATTTATTAATTTATCATTAATTTTCAAGTTAGGATTTCTATGAAAAGGTTGGAAGACCATCATATACTGCATAAGATTTAAGGATTCAGATAAATTTTGTAATGACGTTATATATAATTTAATGTGATCCATTATATCATATAATTTAAGCTTTTCCTTTCCTAAGAAAGGTACTGATTTGGGGTTAATATTCAAATTCAAAATGTGTTTATAGTTCAAAGTTACCCACATTGGTGACCATTTATTACTAAATATGTCATAATTGGCAATTCTTAAGATTCTGTTCGAGTTTATTATTAAATAGTAAGTTTCAAAATTTGGTAAATCCAATCCCCCTTTATTTTTTGGAGTCATCAATTTATCATATGATATCCTGGTCTTTCTTGGGTCCCAAATAAATTTAGCCGATTCCCTATGAATTTGTTTAAAAAAACCCTTGGAAATTAACACTTGAGCAGATCTAAATATATATATATAATAATCTGGGTAAAACATTCATTTTAATAATTGCAACTTTTGCTAAACATTTTCCACAGTAATTTGAAAATTGTTATCAATATTGTACATCTGTTTATGCAAATATTATTTAGAGGGATCTGTATGGCCTGTTTCATAGTATATGAAAAGAAATAGTACTGAGCAAGTTTTAATACCTGAAATTTGTTTCTGACCCATTTTTTGGAGTTTTACCCCTTTTTAGGATGATTCACTCATGTATATTCCTCCAACCATAGCCGTGTCACTAATCATATGAGCCATGCCATCTCCAACTTCATGCCTCTTAGATGTGCCGGTTCTGACTTCAGACCCTTTTAGACATGCCATTTCTGGCACCATGTCACTCACTCACTCATCTCTAACACAAGTAATAAGAAGGTTTGGGATTTCGTTCAGATTCTTTAATACATAGAAACTCATCAGGATGGATAGCAGCATCTTTTAATATGAACAAACTAACAGACAAAGCTTACATATACATGTTCACATCTCAACAACTTACTACAAAATGGCAGTCAGGCTCACCCGTGCTCAGTATTTATACACTTGTGCAATCCCTTGAATAGTTTCTTAAAGGCATATACACACATATTGATCTACATGAAGTATGGCTGGAACATATTTTTAGTGACAGGCATTTTTCAGGGAAATGAAATAATTTGAGGACAATCTTGAGTTGTGAGTATTTAAGTTAGTGGGGAAGTTCTATCCAGTGTAAATTTCTAAGAGCTATGCAGTGGTTGGTTTTTAGTCAGCAATTTGCTGTAAATTTGGCTACTTTATTGCAACAAGTGTCAAGTTAAGCCTTCAGGATGGTATTGCAATTCACAAATATGGGGAATATATATAGAAGAGATGGAAGTACATAGAAAATGGCTATTTTCTTGCAGACTCTGTGAGAAAATGTTTTGAACTGTATAGTTATCCTAGTTTCCAGTGGGTTTTTTTGATGGCCTGGAGCATGTGATGGTTGTATTTAAGTTTGTTGTCAAGTAAGACTCTGCGTAGCTTCCTTTGTTGTACACGTTCATTTTTTTGTGTTGCTGGATGACAGAATGTGGAATTTGCATTTGTTTGTTTGGAGCTAAACAGTATTTTGTTTTGGGGGGGTTAAAGAATAGGTTTGCATTGGTGAGCCAGGATTCAGCGGATAGGAAAGGCTGTTGCGTAATATCTTATAGGGTACGTAGTGATTATGTAGAGCAGATGAGTATTGCATGGAGTACATACTGAGTAAGGGTTGCTCGCCGAAAAGCAGTATGGAGTTTGTTGATAAATATTTTAAAAAGCAGAGGCCCAAGGACTGAACTTTGGAGAAACCTGACTGTAACTGGCAGGAAGGTTGAGATGTCTTGCTTTCACTTAACTGCTTGTTGCCTATTTGACACCTAACTATAGAACCAGGTTAAAGCTGATATGTTTAGCCTAAGAGATACTATTTCATTTAATAGTTTCTGATGCAATACCATGTCAAATGCTTTTGACTGATTTTTTTTTTTTAGAAACAGATGAGACTATGTCCCCAATATTTCTGTGTTCATTGATAAGCTGAGGAGGAGAGTTGTAGTGCTGTGATTCAGTCAGAATCCATGCTGTGTGTGGGAGAAAGTAAGTTATGGCCATTTTGAGTAATTTGATTATTTGGCAATATATATATATATATATATATATATATATATATATATATATATATATATGTTTCCTGAATTTTGGATGGAAGTGACAGGATCAGTATAGATCAGCAATTAGTCAGGTCTGTTAAGCTGCCATCTTTATGGAGGGGAATTATGAATTATTTTTTTTCCAGATTGTTGGGACACAGGTTTCATGTATGGATCTGTTGATGAGGATGGAGAAGGGAATGCTACATATGAGGCTGGAGTTTTTAGTAATTCTATTGGTAGGTCATCAGCTGGCATGATTGCTGGCTTTTATTAGGGAAAGTTGTGAGCATAAATTGTGCAGTGTTATGAGTTTCGTGGATGGTGGATGTTAGGTCGGTGTTTTGTTTAGTGATCATTAAGATTGTATTAACGAAGTGGTAGTTAAACTGAGCTGGAATGCTGCTTGAGTTGTTACTGATTATTGGAGGGAGTGGATGATTTCCCCTGGTGTAATACTTTTTTTACTGGATAACCAAAAGAGAGCAGAGTTTTTCTGATGTGATTTTTGGAGTTTAGAGAAATATAAATTTTTGTCACTGGTTATGTTCTGCTTAGATAGCTTTTGTAGAATTCTATAATCCTGTAGGACTCTTTGACTTTTGTTTTGGATCATTCTTTCCCGGCAAGGTCTCTCTTAATATTTATATCTTTGGTTTCACATATTAACCGTTGAGCTGGGTTTGACCTGACTTGCTTGATCCTAAGGTATGCCTGTTAATTTAGTAATTTTAGAAATATACAGTTGAAGTGGGTAACTGCTTCAACTAGGGGTAGAGTTTTCAGCAGGTTCCAGTTATATTGATAGATGAGTGAGTTATGTTCTAGCTTCAATTGTTTTTGTTGCATACTTGTCTGTATTCTACTAGTCTAGGAATATTTTGTTTCTGTCTTATAGTAAAGTTGGGAAGTGGTCATTATTAGTATCTAATACAGCACTGATGTGAGATATGGCATCTGCTTTATTTGTGAGAATCCAGTCACGTTTCTCTTTTTGTTTTCTTGTGTACTCAAGTGGTGATGTTATCAACTGTGAGAAGCCAAATAAGTTTATGCTGGGTGAGGTTTTGCTTCCAGTCAATGTCTACATTCCAATTATTATTATTTCCTGTGCTATTTTCCTATGTATCCAATGTATTATATCCTCACATGGCTGCATTATCACCTGGGAGAATGAACAGTTCTATAACATGAAGGATTTATTCTTGATGATTTTTTTAATGAGCTAGCTAGGACTTCAGCATTTTGGAACTAGGGGAGTCTGTGAGGATATTTATTTATTTTAGGGAGTTTTGGAATGCAATCACTGTGCCACCCCCGCATTTTTGTTTTCTATCAAATCTGATTGTATTATATCCATGGAGGAGTGTTTTATTATCATGTATTGAAGGTTTCAGCCAGGTTTTGTTTGCCTATGTCAGGGCCATAGTATTCTAGGCATTTGTGGTGGTCTAGAGTCTTTAGCAGATACTTTGGAATTTTATTTTGAGTAGGAGAAGGTTGTGGCCTTTAGTGCACTAAGAGGGTTGAGATGTGGGTGCTTGGGAAGAGTTATTTAGTATGGGCTGTGAGATAGTGAAAGGGTCCATGGTAGGGATGAATTTGACCAATTAGTTCAATTTCGATGATGGTATTATTCAATGTATGGTCATATTTGAATTATTTTGTTTTAATTAGTTTTACGTGGGGTCTAGTATAGCTGTTTTTTATGCATGTGTGTGTATGCGAGTGCTGTTTTGAGTGTGGGTAGAGTTCAGGTAATATAAGTGAAAAATGAGATTTAAGTAGTTGTGTATGAGTTGTAAAAAGTTGAGTTGATGTGTGGGTAGATGTGTCTATAAAAGCTTGTGACATTTGCAAGTGAGATGAGAATAGTCATTGTGAGTAATAATTGCATGCACATCATTGTTTGACTGTAGTTGGAAAAAGAAGGTAGTGTAGGTAAAATCGATGTATGATTACAACTGGCGAGGGAGAGTGTGTGGAAGAGAGAGGTATACTATCTTAAATATGAATAGCTTATTATTGGGATGCAGAATGCCTATGTTTTGGAATAGTGGTAGAGTGTGGTGGGTTAGACCTATTTTGTGTGCTGAAGGGAAGATGGGAATAAAGTTGATTTAAAGGGGAAGGATTTTGTTTGGAGGAAATGTAGTGAGGTGATAGTAAGTACACTGGTTGATGGGTATCAGTTCAACTGGATTGGGAAGAGAGTGAGAGAGGCTAGATACTTATTAATGTAAATGAACTGGGGTGGGTGGGAACTGGGGTATGGTAGAGGGAGAACGAAGGGCCCCACACCCAGGCTATTAAGATGTTAGAAAAAAAAACAATCAATGGAGCAATGTTACAGCACTGTAAGAAGAAAGGCAAATGCTGTGTTTCTTCTGAGAAATATTTTCTGTAAGCAAAAAAGTAGAGTTTAGCACTTCAGGGCGTTTGCAGGGAAAATTGCTACTACTTATAAAGGAAGAACAATCTTATTTAATGTACAACCTGCAATTATTGTGATATGTTTTTAAGGGAATGCAGTGACACCTTACTAGACACTAAGTTAAATATACACTAAGGATTATACAGCTTTTCTGTACTTTGTGAGGGGGGAGTGAAGTCTTTGTTACACTATTTAATTAAAAGTCTAGTATACCTTTCCAGGTTACAGTTAAAGTAAGGGCTAAGTAAATGGACAGATTTAGTGTTGTGTGTGTCTGAATTTCTGTGTTGAAATGTGTATGTGAATGACTTGTGTAATGGTACTGTTAGGGAAAGGATTTTTAGTAAGGTGAAAAGATGACTACGCTTAGGGGGTTGTAACAGGGATACTGTTAAGGTTAAATAAAGAACACAAACTGCAGAAGCATAAAACTCTGTGAAAGGCTTGCTAGTCGAGTAGCTGGAGTATTAAACAATTTTGGATTTTATGCTTCTACAGTTGGTGTTCTTCATTTTCTTTGTGGTTCTCTTATTTTTATTTTTTATTTTGTTGTTTAGTGAATACTGTTAAGGTTAGCACACACAAGTAATGTGGTAAAGGAGATATACTAAGTGCCATGCAAGTATGTGCTGGGGAAATAATGAGATGGCTAAAAGAACTATGTACTGCCAAATGATCAAGGCTGCAGAGAGGGACACAAGCAGTACTAAAATATTATCCTATACTCAAACTGTTGAAGGTATTTTTATTGACTTTACCACTATTTCAGATGCCAATATTATTACAGAAGAAAAAAATTCTATAACACTATATAACCTAAAAGAAGCACAACTTCATGTTATGAAAAGATGATTTCCGGTGAGGCAGATCTAACAATAGTGGGGGACATTATCATAAAAGCAATATGCTGTAAAAAGTGAAGAATACTCTCGCTCTGAGAATACCTAAAGTGAGGCTAACAAAAGTGAGCATAAGACCAATTTGAATTTCTAGTAAATGTGAAAATGTACCCACCCTCAATGGAATAAATCATTTTTCAGATAACTGGTGGCAAAAGATTTAATGGAAATAGTTAGCTAGGAAGACGGTGATTATTTAGTTATGTTACGTTTGTCCGATATAGAATAACATCAGATTTTGGACAGCCATATCTGAGCTTGTAGATTCAATCCCAGTTTAAAAGTCATGTGTGTAAGTAGAAATTAATTATGTGTTCAATTGTTATAATGCTACTCCTGATATAATTTCTCTACACCCTACCTGAGTAAGACAGTTTACTGGTCTAGAGATGGGCTAACTGCTCAGCTGTTGATGTTCCTGTTTCGTCTTTGGAACTACAGAAATGCAAATGTATGTATTTATTTATTTGTTTAATGATTTTTGTTTACAGGCATAGTCAGACTGGGTACTCAGGCCCATTTTCAGTGGAGGACCTGAGAGCAAAGCTCCACTAAAGTTGTAATAGTTACAAGAAATGAATAGAGAAAAATAATTTCTGTTTCATAACAGTATAAATGGGGTTTTTAGAATCATGTAATGGGTAATCAAAATAGAGATTAATACAATATGATTTCTGTAAGACTTATACAATAATAATCAGGTTGCATTTACAAATACAGCAATATACATATTTTTATATGATACTTTGTTTCTAGTGGCACATTGGTGGTAAACAATGCTCTTATCTCTACTTCATTAAGATGCACAAAAATTGGTGATGCGCAGGATGGAAAGAGAAACATTTTCAGATATTTTTATCAAAGTCATTTTTTTGGCAATTATTGAATCCTGACTTTATAAATTGTGTAGTCATTTGAAAGTATCACAAATGGTACAAAAACTACAGTGCTTTTGATCAGTAATGTGTGCAGGCAGAGATTTCACATATACAACCAGCAATATTTTCCTTTTATTTATATAACATGTAATTAATGTTGCACAGTAGCATCTGACTTCTACTTGCAGGTTCTTATTCTGCTTTGATAGCAAGATGAATGTCAGCTACTACAACTGTCAAATGGCATATAAACCACTTTAAAGAAGTCGTTGTGAAGGTCATTTTTTTCGAAGGTTGCTTGCTGCATTCATTGCCTTTAAACTAGATGAAATAAATGTATTAGAAAATAAAAAAAACACTTACTTAAAAGAAACACTGGAACCTTATTGCACACAGTAGAAAACCCACATAAGGTGTCATGCCATACTTCTCAACCTGTAAACACAGAAAATTTGGACAAAACCAAAAATAATGGAGGAAAAAAGGCCAACAAATCAGGAAACTTTTTAAATACTGCTCTTATAAACTTAGAAATGTAATATACTAAAATGATTTGCACTAACACACATTTTCTGATGGATATAAAATCTGAAACTCAAATGTGTGTTATTATTTAATTACATGAAACCTAAACAATTTGCTATAAAAACACACTTTTTATGAGGGACACACTGAAACTAAGAGGAAAAATCTGGACATTCTGTGAAAATCTGGACAGCTGTGTCATACCCCTTGAATATAGCAAAAAGTACCTTGTATGCTTTGAAAAGTGCATATACACTTGCGTCTTTATAACCCTTACACCTCTGCCCAAACATTCCTATGGGTCTACTTTCTGCATTCTGACACTATAATTTAGCAGGAAAAGTAGAACAAGGAGCTGCCAGGAAGATTATTAACTTCAAGAAAAAAAAATGTGCATGTCTAGGGAACAGATCACAAAAAGATCTTTATCACATTCCCATTTTAAAAGAATGAATAGAAGAGTCAGAAAATTTTAGAATTAGTCCCTCGGAATGGGCTGTATTTACAAGCAGAGCAAGTGCATAGGGATGGGAAGCCTTTTGAACCCATGCCCCCATATTGCCAAGACACTTAAAATAAAGTGCCATATACTTCAAATTTAAAGAGTGAGTGTTTTGACAAACAGGGAACAGAGGATTGCATCTGGCTAGGTATCATTTTAGAGGAGATTACAGTGTTACCCTGCCATATAACTCATTTATTATACACTGCTCTTTCTCAGGTTGTGTGGCAAAGAAAGCTAAATTAGTGCCATACACTAGAATGACTTGCAAATATTTAAAGTGATGTTCCAATCAGTAGAGTGAGTAAGTGCGAGAACTTTTGCAGTAGTAGGGATACGATGGACATATACTTATCACTGGACATTTTGTTGGAATTACAGAAGATGAAGGAGCATATAGTTACTGAAGAACATATTGTTTCAATATCAAATAGGTGCCAAAGAGAAGACTGCATAAGAAGTAGGTATTGGCTGGAGGACCACTTAGTATAATAGCCTGTCTGATGACAAATGAAAACATAATACAGCTCAACAAATAAAAACTGAGAAATCCTAGAAAGTGTCAGTGGCAGATGAAGTAGGATGGTTGTGTCATATATTACAAAAAGTAAATACTCATCCAATGTTGGAATCATGACACAAGAAATGAAACTATTTGAAGCTAAGATGGCCACGTGTTGGGGAGTAAATGGCTGCCTCTTAACATTGATGACTGACCTATGGTTTTCTTTATATTTTGATTTCTCTAAGTTGCATCATCATCATAGCCTTTTAAACCCCCTATGCATGAAAAAAAAAATAGGTAAGTTGGATATTTTTTTGTACAGAGAAATTATTGTCAAAAATTGTAAAGAATGATGTTACTGTTTGGAGCAGTATCTAGTATATTGCTATTCTTCTAGTTATCTCACTGTGATAAACTGAAATAAAATGGGCGAGTTATGCCTTAGCAACCATTAATACGAGATGGCATAGATGGATATTTCAGTGTGGCAGCCAGAGTATTGTACCTTATCTCAAACTGTGTTTACTTATTAAAAGCTTCTTCATCATTAATATCTTTCTCCGATGAGGATGTGTTGAATGAGTGTATTAAGGGAGGCCAGATGCTACATCTTTTATATCTTGAAGGTGAGTTATCTGGACTTGGTATGGCCTTGTCAGGATTTTAGGTTGTGTTTGGGTTAGGCTGAGTGAGAGTTTGGAATTGACCATAAGATATACCCTTCCTCTTTTGGCTGTTTGCTATAACCTCGAACTGACATCATCTTCATAAAGTTTTAGCTTGGCATATAACAAGGGTCGCTGTCAACCTGGCCTGCATTTTTAGATACTGGATTGCCATAGTCCCAAAGTTGACATTGTTTTCATATAGACATGTTTTGGCTGTCACCATATGGATTGTTTGCTTACTCATTCAACAGATCCTTTAATGATTATTAGATGACTCATTTGTTTATGTAGGGCTATTGTATATACAGGACAATTGTAACTTTTGTAAATAGATATAACAAGTTATATATATTTGCATAGTTTTGTATAATACTTCAAGAGAAATGTATCTAGATTTTCTTGGGAAAACATTATCTCTAATGAGAATTAGTTAATTGCATTGGATAACATGCATTGCCATACTGACCTTTGTTTAATAAAATATGAAAGGTATGTTTGAAGCTGAACAGAGGTTAGTGACAAATTTGTGTATTCGTTTTCAAGAACACATATTATATTTTGAGTGATGATGCTATGGAATCTAATCCAGTTACAGTCAGAGCAATTATATATGTGCAAAAGTGTCATGATATGTCATTCCTTATGTGGTGTCTTGTTCAGCGGCTTATAAATTCATTCCATGTTTATCAGATATAACTGTACCTCATAGGAAGCTACAAGAGTATATATAGTATTATTTTAATTTACTCAATGCAACAAGACTGAAGCTTTGATATGCATAACTAGTTATTGAAGCTCATGAGCTGAAATTCTGTGATGTAGCATAAACTATCACTTTGCAACCAGGTGTCATTCAACAAGGGCCTGGTGTAGTCATACTGTAGGAAAGCAGAACATTAGCTTATTAAAGAATATCTTCAAGAATGGTAATATATATATATATATATATATATATATATATATATATATATATATACATTTTTTTGCAAAAATTGAAAAGGAGATTGTGTCCATATTTTCTCCTTGCAATTTCAGGACTCTACTTGCAGTAAAATTACTGTATGACCAAGTCACAAGCCACATAATGTAAATTTGTTTACTTGTTAGTAATTTAGTTTGTTATTAGCATTTGTTTACTGGGATGGTCCAATAAGGTCTGCAAAGTAACCCCAATTCAGAGAAAGTCTGGAGAGAACAGCTATATGGAGAAAAATCTGAAAAATTGAGGAATATAGATAACATAAACAATGAGCATAAATACAGTAGTGTATAAAATATTAATAACCTTGCACAATTCAAACACATTTATATACAAAGCAGATTCAGCAGGATAGATTGTAATATAAAAAGCAGGCTGTTTTCTAGACTATTTCTTCACTGTATGTGAGTTCTTTGAAACTAAATGGGCTTAGAGTCAATATAAAGGATGACTTTGAATGATGGCTTTTAAGAGATGTAATAATGAGTAGGTTACTAGATAACACTCAGTAGTTTATCCAAAATACTATATTTACATTACACACTTTTTTGAACTTACTTGTTGTGTAAAGGGTAATTGTTTAAAGGTGACAGAGTAAATTTTTCCTGCATAGCTATGAGAAACTCTGTTGAATAAAATGAGTCACACTGAGTAATCAGTAAGTTTAAAGGAAAAGGATGTGATATTCTTTATGGCCTACATAGGCCTGATGACTAAACAAGTATTACAACATTTTTTGAAAGTAATATATTCAGAAATAAAAAGAAAACAGAAGGACAAATTATACTGTAACAATTTCCAAAACTTTCTTTGATGAAAGAGGGAATTGATACACTTCAGCAAAAAGATATGTATTTTCAGAGAGTGGTTTACTGACCTAAATTGGCAGATATCATGCAGTTCATAAAACAAAAAGTCATACTGAAATTTATTTTCTTAAAAAGTAATATTCCTGATGAAATAGTATCGGGTAATGATTCCCAATTTATAAATGAAGAATGTCATACCTTTATAACACCATTTGAATTCAGCTGCAATACTTTGAGTAATAATTATGCAGAAAGTAAATGCATACACAATGAAGAACTTTTTTTAAAATGCTACGATTCACAAAATTCAGATTTTGATTTTTGAATTATTTAGCCATCTGCAGCACCATCCCTTTGATGATGGCTTGGAAATTAAATGTTAAAATATCTATCTCATGCTGTATATTGCTACCTAATATTTACATTCTCAATCTATCTATGCAAACAATGCTTTTATGAGACCTCACTGAAATATTTTTGTATCATGAAAAATGTGGAAAAAGAATAAGTCCTTGCCTGTGACTATGAGGAATCTCAGCACCACACTATTGATCACTAGTTCTCATGCTGAATGTATTGTGTTCATTTTCTTCCATTTCTCTCTCTCTCTCTCTCTCCCTTTTTTTTTTTTTTTTTTTTTACTTTTTCTAGCAGGAAACCATATACATCTCACAATCAATTGTCAGGGGTGTACACAGAAGGCAGATTTGTTTGGAAAAGGGAGTGAGGAGACAATATGCATGTGAATGCACAGGGTCATTACACGGTCACTGTTAAAAATGATATAGCTTTTTAGTGGGGGTCAGTATATGTACCTAAAAGCAGTATGTTGAAGTATGGCATGGTGCCCATTATGTTCTCCATTTTCCTCTTAACAAGGCATTAGCATTGACCCCTTTTTTCATTTTATACATGGGGTCAAGGTGCCGCATCCACATTGACAACATTATGTACAGTCAATGTTCACACTGCCAGGTGACTATTTCACATGTACGGAATGTGTGCATTGATGTTTGGATACAGGTAATGTGTGAAAGCAAACAGCAGTTATAAGACCTTGTGTGAATGGTTATTGATATTGTTTGATGAGAGCTAGTAGCTATCATTACATTTATATGATTCTTTCACAGTTAAAGGTATTACACCCTCTCAGAAGGGAACATAGCACAGATCAGTATGTGTGTCTGTAGTACGAAAGAAACCTAGTAGAGGTCCCTGATTTTATATTGTGAACTGTCTTTGGGAAACTTGACATATGCCATTATATACATAGCTAATCAATCCAGAATTTTGTTGTGTGTTTGCTATCACAGTCTAGCACTATGCTTCATTTACACCTGGGGCTGCTTGACATCTACATAAAATACTAGGTAAAGCTAATGTACAGAAGAAATTCACACTAAGTACTTATTATGGCAGAAGTAATAATCATGATTTTATTTATAATATGACATGGTTTTAACAACATGCTTTTAAGTGGCTAAAGTTGTGGAGCCAGACTTAGAGAACTGTTACACTGGAAGCTCTGTGATATAATGGCTTTTTAAATTTTGTTTTGTTGAAGAAACCAACGTTGTTATCATCTGACCATTTTGAATGAAAACTCAAAATGGACAGAGATATACCTTTTCAAAGAAAGGTCCCGGTTTATTTAGCTGATGTGACATTACTGCTAGTCTGAAATGTTGCCTTATACTTAGTTTTGATTTTGGGTGTATGAATGAACATCTGCCTAGTACATCAAGTAAAATAATGGCTTAAATACTTCTTTGCTGAATTGTCAATATGTCAGAAATAAAAGTCATCTATATTTCCCTATCAAACTATTTTTTCAGTTGTAACATGATATGGCAGCAATGCCATTTTCAAGCAGATAAAACAGTATGGTCAAATTTATCAAATCAAAGTGGGCTGCAGGAGCCATCTGAATGGGTTGGGCCAATGGGAGGGGGTGTGACCAAGAAGAAATGGGCAGAGCTATTCTCAAAACCACAAAAACTGGGACTTTAATTATGCTGCCCTGGGTGCCAAACCGTCATTATGAGAGCCCAATCAAGACAACATGAACTGGAGAAGAAAAAAAATATTTAAATGCATTGGCTACATGACAGCTTACTTAATATCTAGATGGAAACAAAAAGGTTGAGGCATGAAAAAATAAATTACTTTTTAAAAGCATTACTGGAATGCCAGTCAAAATCAAGTATAAAAAACAAGCAGCACTCAGTTCAAACCACTTCTCCTTGCACTGCAGTTCTAATTATAATGTATATTCAGTTTTATAAAAGTACCAAGTAACATGTTGAAAGTAGCAATCTCTGTGATACCCCCACTTGTAAAAATGTTTCTTATCCAAAAAAGACATCCTGCCTGCAACAACTATCTACTTGTTTCATGGGGAAAATATGATCAAAATAAAAAAATGAACAGTAAACAAACAAGCTCAAGATAAATTGCTTAAAGGATTACTGCACAGGTTATGGACCACACGTGATAGATTGGCATTTTGTTTAGTTTATGGGTAAAGTCTGCAAAGATGACTGCAAGTCTTCAGGAAATGTAATGAGCTTCTGAAAATACTGTAATCCTGTCCTTTATTACAAATATTGTCATGATATGCATTTCAATACCTAAGGCCTATACATTATCTAGTTATGTAAGTATTCTCTGCATGGTAACAACAAAAAGGCTTTCACTGTTGATAATTCTTTAACAGTATGCTTATTAAAGCGTACTTGCATCTTACAATCTCAGACAAGCTTACCTGATGGTCATTAAAACATTGCTACTTAAACACAGAACAGCAGGCACTGCAACAACATGCATTTTCTGAATAATAAGCATAAATCAACAGTATAAAAATATGACAGAAAACCAGAACATTCTGCAAATTCAAGGACAGATGAAAAGCCACTATAGTACTTGTGTCTATCTTGGATGGGGGATACTCTGCACACTTACACAAACACACACACACACACACACACACACACACACACACACACACACACACACACACACACACACACAAACACAAACACACACACTCACACACAGACATTTTACATGCTCTTCTGCTACATCCTTCTTTTTAGACAGAATAATGATAAACTCCATATGGAGGCAGAGAGCCTGTGTGTGTGTGTGTGTGTGTGTGTGTGTGTGTGTGTGTGTGTGTGTGTGTGTGTGTGTGTGTGTGTGTGTGTGTTCAGATTTTCACAGAATATCCACAGATTTTTGTTTTGCATCACATTTTGGTCTGTTGTTCATGAAATTGTGTTTTTTATGACAAATTAGTGGCATAACTGCTCATTGCCTTGCTTGGACACATCCCGAGTCACTACATGGGGAAATGGGGTAAGACAAGTATGTCACAATTTGAATTGCCTCTGGCTGATGGAGATGGCCTTGACACATTTGTCATACCTCTCAACCTCAGAGCAAGAAATCTGGACAAAGCCATGAATAAAAGTGGGACAAAGGCCCAAAAATAAATAAAATTTTTAAATTTTGCTCTTACAAACTTAGAAAGTTAATAAAATAGTAGGTCTTGCATTAGTATGAATTTTCTGAAGGGTGTGAAATCTGAAACTCTGTCATTTTCTAACTTCAGTCTTTAATGATTTGCCACTAATTTGCCAGAAAACCACAATTTTTGAAAAATGGACCAAAAATGTAATGCAAAACAAAAATCTGTGGATATTCTGTTAAAATCAGAACACACACACACACACACACACACACACACACACACACACACACACACACACACACACACACACACACACACACACACACACAGGCTCTCTGCCTCCATATGCAGTCATTCTTCTGTCTAAAAAGAATACAGCAGAAGAGCATGTAAAGTATGTGTGTGTGTGTGTGTGTGTTTGTGTGTGTGTGTGTGTGTGTGTGTGTGTGTGTGTGTGTGTGTGTGTGTGTGTGTGTGTGTGGTTTCTTGCAAACATTTTCATTGTATTCTCTGTCCATCTCATAAGTAATTAAAAATTCTTTTCTTCTGCTTCTCTATACTTATTAACAAGGATTCACTAAAATACAGTGTAATGCTATCCACAGCACTGCTACTTTTAAATAAATCTATTAGGGCTGTATTTTGAACAATGCATGCTAAATGTACACCCCGTAAAGTAACCTATGTCATCCACTTACTGTCCCTATTGACCTTACATATTTATCCATTTAGTCTCTGTGTTTCATGGTCGAATGGAGCAGTATAGACCACATCCTAGAAACTTTCTTTTTTTGGCAGGGGAGGAGGTTGGGCTGCCTTTTTTTTTTCCACTCCATGTTTATATAGAGGTGAAAGTAATCAAGATATGATTTATTTATATTTTCTCATGCTCATTTATTGCAAATTAGGTTTGCCCTTTCTGAGTTTTGTAGTTGGATTTTGTTTTGGAACAGGTATCAAGTGATAAAAAATGACATCACTGGCATAACTAAACCACCTGCAATGAGCGCCAACAAGTTTTCAATTTCTTTGTTCAAGAATCAGGGGACAGAAGACAAAGCTAATGGAGAAAAAAATTAACAAATCAGTGCCAAATTTTTGCATTACCCTAACTCACTTAAACAAGTAGTTAATAGAACCAAGGATTTTGCACATTCTGTGAACAATAAAAAGTATTAAACTTTTTATGTCTGAAATACTTGACTGACATCAATCATACTAGGGATAAGAGGGCTAAAATATGAAGCAAGATCAAGGATATAATGAGTGCATGTAGCTACATGTCACATGAATGCCACTTTCCATTTAATTGTTCTTAAATAATAAGAGCCGCCGAAATGCTAAGAACGTTTAGAATTTAATTTTTTCTGAAATGATGGCAACAATTTCTGTACTGTAGATGCACTATATTTTCTGGGTATTTTAAGTCCTGCACTATATGCCAGTCTCTCCATCTATTTACTTAGGTCCAGGATGTGCAGCTGCAACTGAGAAAATCTATATTATTAGAAGATGCTTGCTAAATGCATAAATCATTAAGGTACAGCTTATAACAGTGTTGTGCAGTTAAGTGATGATTTTAATACTGACACTATTTGGGGGAGTCTTAATGAAAATAGTTTCAGGGGTCTCATGCAACACCAATTTTCACTAAGTGAATGCTGCTCATTTTTACTGCCACTCAGTATGTATACAATAGTGCTAACAAAAATTAAGACATACTGAAAGGAAAAAAAAAAATCTACGATGGGTCGGGTTATTCTTTCCGCGTACATTGTATTTATTTATTTCAAGTTTTTTTTCATCAGAATAAATAAGTAAACAGGCAAGAATAGCTTAAGTGCATTATACTGGGGACATATAGTAAGCACTGACTGTGTGTGTGTGTGTGTGTGTGTGTGTGTGTGTGTGTGTGTGTGTGTGTGTGTGTGTGTGTGTGTGTGTGTGTGTGTTTGTGTGTGTGTGTGCGTGTGTGTGTGTCTACAACCTAGACTTGAATATGATTTGCTATTACAGCACTCTGTTTTAATTTTTAACATAATACAGGCAGCTATGCTACAAATTGCAAAGAGTAAGGTAACTAAGATTAATACTTCTAGGCCATCATGATTGTCAGCAACACCATGTCATCTTGCAGAAAACTAAGTTGGAGTTGGTCTCACTTGTCCATAAATTCCAAAAGGTAAATGCATACAAGATACAATCCATGCATACATAGTATACTGTTAGTACATACCATGAAAAAAAACAGTTGATGTGTCAGTCTCTGTCAGGGAGGCAGGCTTAGCCTAGCTCAGTCACTCACTTTCCACGATCGTGTTCCAACCTTAGATCCATAATGAAAATCAAACAGAGTGCTACTGACTGATTCTTGCTCTTTTTCCCAGCACACAAAGTATGGGAAGAGAGCAAGAACCAATCAGTAGCCATCCAGCCAACCACATCACATATGTGACTGCGGATGTGGCAGTCCAAACCCCTTCCACAATTCTGCGGTTGCAAACCGCATAGACTTCTGGGCATCACACAGATGCCTTTTCTCTTTAATTTGGACTGCTTGTACAGCAGTCTAGATTTACAGAAACTAGATTTTTTTTACGAAACCATGAACTCTCTGAGTATGCTCAGTTCAAGTTCCGGGACTATAGCAAGTCAGTCGGACTCACAGCTAAGAGGCCAGACAGCAGTATATACTGTATATAGTAGTATACAGTTAAATATTTTATTTTACAAAAAAATAATACTTTTTTTTCACAGTTTTCAGTCTGGGGGAGGCTGCAGTCCGATGGCATGAGCCGCCACTGTTCTGCTCTAGAAGGTCTGAAGTTAGAATGTGATTCACTACTATATTGTTATTAAGTGAGAAATTTGTAAAAAGATCTCAGGTGAAGACAGCAATAGCATTTTAAAGACAGATGTCAGTGAATTGATTTCATAGATTTATAAGTACTTCCTAGGCTATTGATTGTGAAAATCTTAAAAAACCTAGCCTTACACACCTATGGTAATTTTTTAGTCATTATATTTTGTGCATGATACCTTAGAGGTAAGAAGAAAAAGGATATGTTGGAACATTTACTTGTTGCTCCTTTCCATTAAGATCATTGGTGATAAACAATGGGTAGGTTTATGGATTTCCATCTAGTCATACGAATTATATTACAATAGAGTAAGAGAAGTGCTTTGCTTTATGGGAAATTGAAAACTGGCCCATTTAAGTGGAATTTTTAGTAATACGTATCTATTGCTCCAGTATGTCCTATTTATATTACTGGAAAAATGCATCCATGCCCAATTCCTCAACCACCTGCTTGAAAAGCAGATTTTGTCACCCACTCAGCATGGTTTCAGACCAGGACACAGCACCACTACTGCCCTCCTCTCGTTCCTTGATACAGTTAACCAGGCATGGGGTTCTAGTAAAATAATCTCTTCTCTTTTCTTCAACCTCTCCAAAGCTTTCAATACCATCTCCCACACTATCCTCCTCTCTAAACTATCTACCCTCCACATTTCCTCATCTACCCTACAATGGTTCAATAGCTATCTCCAATAGGCAGCAATCCACCAAATGGCAACAGTCTTAATCTCCCTTCCTCAATACTTCCACAGGGGTATCCCAAGGCTCCATACTTGGTCCTGTCTTATTTAGCATCTTTATTAATAACTTCCATACCACTCTCCCACAATGCTCAGTAATCAAGTATGCTGATGAGCAGATCACCCAGAATGCCCCCACCTCTACTGAATCTTGGATGCTTAACAATCATCTTGCCCTAAATCCAAAAAAACTAAACAAGTAATTTTTACCCCTAAGAAAACCACTCCCCTAGATAAAAAAAAACATTTCAGTATACATGCCCAAGACAAAACCACTATAGAAGTTATCCCACACACTAAATAACTAGGCATTATTAAAGATGAAAACCTAAACTTTGACATACACATACACAGTAACATCACAAAAACACACCAAAAGCTCGGTATGCTGTACAGGCACCAACTCTTTCATAGCCTCTCTACTAGATGAACCCTTGCAACTACATTTTTATTACCCTCTCCTTTATGGTGCCACTCTCCTCACTAATATCCAAAATTCTACAAAATCCAAACTGTTACAACAGAATAGCCAAATTTGCCAACAAGGCCAAATTCACATCCCACCACTGTAACTCACTGAAACAATTAGGCTGTTTGGAACTCCCCCACCATCCCTCATTTACCCAGCTAACTACAGCACACAAAATAATCTACAGACCCACAAACTGTCCTGCTCTCTCAACTCTACTTGCCAAATAGCAACCCAGCAGGCAACTAAGATCTGAAAATCATCTGCTTCTAAAACTAGAAATGCTCACCGTACTAGCTGGTCAACTGCTCTACTCCTTCACCATCGCCAAACTATGGAACTCACTTCCTCCTTCTATAAGAAACACAGGCAGCACCACCACCTTCAAACAAATACTGAAAAATCATCTCGACTCTTCCTGGCTATGTACCTACTCTATAACCTAACCTCTTCCTTCTCCTTATATTATAACTAAATTCCTATGATTTTTACTACTAGTGACTGATAACACTTTCTCCATATTTTTTTTTCTTTCATCACTTGTTGATACTGGCACAATAATGCTGATTCATTTATCTCCATTTTTACCACTCTGAATTCATCTGGCAACAAACTAAATTCCTGCTTTTATGTAATATATTCTGTATATGTTACTGTAATAAAACCAGCTAAATTCCTGACATGTATATATTCTGTATATATTACTGTAACCACTATGTGTAACACTGTTTCTACTTCTGTACCAATTAATGTTTAATTTTTTTTCTGCATCTATGTTCTTGCCGGAACTTTTCTCCCTAGGCCTCCATCGAAAATGGGCTCTTTTAGGCCCAGTGGACTTTCCCGGTAAACAAATGCAATAAAAAAAAATATTGCAAAAGAAATTTGCCTTTCTGACACAGTCTGACATTTTACATTACACTTGGTTTTCATTTGAGGTGTTGTCATGAATGTTTGCTCAGTATGCTGCAGACAATAATGGCTAAAATACATCCTCACTGTAATTTCAATACATTAGAAGTAAAAAAAAATCCATTTTTTTTTTTACCAGATGAAATCATTTATAACATGTTTTGACTACATCACCATGATATTTTCTATCAATGCATTAGATTAAAAAAAATGTATCATGTCACTGTAGTTTTAGAGTCAAATTCAGAGGTGTGTTGAACCGAAAAATTTGAGCAAAGGATTTGCTGTCCTAGGTGTGTTTTGCAGCTGAATATTATCTTGTTATTACCTGTAAGTTTAATAATTAAATCTCAAAGTTGGATAGAAATGTACACTTAAAAAAAACAAGTATCACTGGCTTTAGCTCATGTGCATTTACTGCAACAGTCTGAAGTTGTTCACTTGATTCATATTTTATCAGAATGTTCAGTATAATAATAGACTAAAATGCTTCTATATTAAGTTGTCAATAAATCAGAAAAAAAAAATATATATATATATATATATATAAATATAGATATATTTCTTCAGAACCCATAAAATTATTTTGTTGTTATTGTCACTGGAAATTTGAAAATTTGAAGATGGCGCTGTGTATGTAACTTTATAGCAAGGTGCACAAACTTAAGAAATTTTTCACTGAGGTTTATAATATATTATTTCTGAGGCACTTGCTTTAAGATTGTTGTAGTTACAGAGAAATGGTCCATTATTGTTAGCTGTCATCAGTACTTCTTTATAGCCATTTGGGTGTTCTGGTCTTGAGTTTTGCTTCCCAAAAATAATGCATATTTTTATTTTTCCAAGCTGATACACTAAGAATATCTGAGACATACCAATGATGTTTTCCTTTGAAATGAGATCTAAGAGTAATAGTCTTTTCTGGGAAAATACTTTCTGATATTTTTTATATGTTATAAAAAACACATCTGAAAAGCATTAGGAGTTCTTATATTGGCTTGTCTATTTTCACTATATGCTATTAGACTTTCCAAAACAAATAGAAAGTTGATTATCAAATAGTCTTGTCCTGCAAATGCCACAAGAATATTCTGCATCCATATGGAAATATTTTTTTGCAGTTAGAGTCAAATTCAGTACAAAATACTATTTGTATATTGACATAGTGCAACTCATATAAAAGTATATGAAATAAATATGTAAATGTGACAGCGTTCAAAAACTCACACTCTTCATCCTTAGTGCAGGGGTAATGGAAATATGTTTTTGAACACTGTCAAATATTTTGTAAGTGTCTTATTAGTTTTTCACAAGCTTTTTTTAAAGTTGTTTCTTAAGATCTATATAAGATTTATTAAGATTGTTATACGATTTCCCTATGAAGATCATTATTTGTATGACTAACATACATTTTTTTACCTATTTATTTCATTTACAACCTGTATGAGTGAAGGGTACAGATTTCTTTGTTAGGCCATTGAATGATTACTGAGATTACATTATATTCTATGTTTCTACCAGTTTTCCATGCCAACTGAATTTTGAATGATTCCTTAAGTCATGTGACAATGGAACAATGTAATATAGCAACTGTATTCTGTTGTGGATGACTTGTTCTGATGAAGTCCTACCAATAAGGATGAAAGTGCTTAACATTTAACTGGTTTGTTTGAAATATTATGTTTCTTGAACAAATTAAAAGTATTCTTTTTGTATTAATATGCTAATATTAAGCTACTTTAGCTTTGGAAATGGTTTATAAGATGAAGATATCACCACTGGACAGACTTTTAGTCAAATATATATTTCAATTACTAATCCTGTAAAGTATTTTTATGTTTGGAAAAGTAGGAATGGAAACCAGTGCTTGGTTGTAAAGGTTGCATTTCTTTGTGTTGTTTCTTTAAAGTTTGGATTACCATGAACAAAACTTAAGTGGTTATACCATTTACTTTGGAACCCCATTTCCAATAGCTTAACATTCCATTGCTTATCCCCTTGAAATCATCATCACCATGATGAAACCTCCACAAATGTGACTTGCACCTTGCATTCACATTAAAGACTATTTCTTCATTGTCATCAGAACATTTCTAAAGTGGCTTCAACCAAAGGTCCTAGTCCTTAAAATGCTCTCCTGCCAAGGTTTCTAATAAGGGGTAACCATTGTTTTTCTAGATCTTCTTAACTATATTCTCGAACACTTTTTGAAAAGGAATTGTTTTAGAAAGCTGAATAAATAGTGTTTGTTTATTCAATTTGTTAGGTCAGATAGAGCACATAGAGCACTGTTACAAATGGACCTATTTAAATAAATGACACTAGACAAGAAAATTAACAAGGAATATTTCAGAGAAAAGAAAACCACGTATGAAGATATCACTGAGTAAATAGCAGTAATAATATCATATTACAACAGGAAAGAGATAGAGTTAGTAGGGGAGATAAAGCAGGTATTATAAAATGAAGGAAGACAGCACACTTAGGAATAGTGTATATGATGGTGAAAATAAGGAATGAGAGGAGAACACACAGAGGCTATAGTGTACAGAAAAATAAAAGATGGATAAAGAGATGCCTGAAGAGGGAAGGGTATGAGAAGATTATATACAATTTAACCAATATCTAAAGTAGAATATATCCTGCTTTCATGTTGATTTTAGACAAATTACTTCCCCCAAATCATCTCCAGAATTATTGAAAGCATTGTCTGCAAACACCTGGAATGCATCAAGTACTATGCAATGATCTCTACAGAAAAAAAGAAAAAAACTTGCATTCAGGCATCGCCTGAGTATATTTTTCCATCTTATTAATCACAAAACAGAGATCATCAGCAGAATGTTAATATTTTGCCCCCCCACCCCAAAAAAAATAAAGCCATGTTCATCAGATTATGATGTTGCTATGTTTTCTCCATTTAAGTCATGAGATTTGTTGTAGCTCTGACAGAAAACAAATCAGATTTAAGTATATGTTGCCCCCAAATGTATAGTCACGCTCTGGGAAACATTTCCTCCATAAGTGATTGTGAATAATATATGCATTATTTATTTACTTATTTAATTTCTTTTGATACCTGGAGAGTATACATATTTATTTATCTGTGATGACTAAAGACTAACCGATCAATGTTTGTTCAGAGTAAGCCTACTGAGAAACCATCAGGAGCAGTTATTACACTTACAGAAGATATATACAATGCACAATTAATCATCAGCATATTGGGTGATATTATTTGTTCCGTTTCTGCTTAACCTTCTTGAGCTGACATCCTGAAAGTCACCTTATTTGAGTGTCTGAGTGTGTTGTAATTTCCAGGGATTTGCTTGTTGTTTTAGTCCTGTTTTGGTAATTCTGGATTTATACAGCTTTAATGCTAGGAATACCATCTTCAGTTCCTTTCTTTTCTACTGTCTTATCCATGAGCAATGTTCAGAGCAGCAATAAAACCCCTTAATTCTCATTCACTGCACCCTCTTTATTTAACCAAGTCTTATTTCCAGTCCCCCATAAATATTATTTCACCAAAATATCACAGTTTTAGGTGTAATTATGTCTTCTTATTTAAACACTGACCTTAGCCAATGCCTCATATGGTTAGCAATAATTGGGTTATGTTCAAAGTCTCAGATGTCATCTTAACCTAGTGCTTTAGGCCATGCCTCTCAAATATCCAGATTTTTGCAAAATGTCCAGTGTTTTACCTCATATTTTACTGTGTTCCTCATAAAATCTGTGGTTTTCTGACACATCTTGATGACTGACAGCATTATATAATGAAAGACAATTGAGTTTCCGAATTTATACTCTTAAGAAAATGCATGTCAATACAAATAATGTTATTCTATCAACTTCCTAAGTTTAAAAAAGAGATATTTAAAAATTGCTCCTTTTATGGTCTTTGCCGACAATTATATTTGCCTTCCTTCCAGAATTCTTGCAATAAGAGGTTGAGAGGAATGCTTTAGGCTTGCTTCAGTATGGTTATTCTTATTTGATTGGTCCAATAGTCGAAGAAAATTTACATGTGCGGTGCTGTCAAAGCTGTTCATATTTCAAGACTGCATTAATGGCTGTACTGTTATTTGGTGAACTAAAAACATCAGTAGATTCCAATTATCTGTACAGTTGTTCTTTGCTATACGGCTGTTTGACCTTGAAACGCACTCACATGTATTATGATCTGACACTTACTACAGTGATATCAGTGCTATTTTAGCATCTATCATTGAATAGAGATGGAACACCTTAAATCTAAATCTGAAGAATTTTGTTTAAACAGATTTTAGTATTTAGCAGAAACTAGCATTTTTTCTGAAAGAGGATAACACTTTAATTGCAAATGACCCACCCTCATTCGAATTTATTCAAAGGACAGTTGACATGCTGTCTTAGTAAAAACACAATTCAAAACATGTACAGAATGATCTGTTTCAGCTTATATTACTACAGCAGTATTCTTTCTTCAGTTTGCTGTGTCTACGACCAAGAGACAATGGTATATTTGCTAGTATAACATCATCATATACAAGACTGCCCATAATGCTTCAATAGTCAAACTCTTTCTGCTTTCATTATTCTTTATTTAGCCACAGTATTTTAACATACATTAATTGACCCGCTGTGTTCTTTCATTATTATTTATTTAGCCACAGTATTTTAACTTATACATTAATTGACCCGCTGTGTTCTTTCATTATTCTTTATTTAGCCACAGTATTTTAACTTATACATTAATTGACCCGCTGTGTTCTTTCATTATTCTTTATTTAGCCACAGTATTTTAATTTATAAATTGATTGACCCGCTGTGTTTTTTCATTATTCTTTATTTAGCCACAGTATTTTAACTTATACATTAATTGACCCGCTGTGTTCTTTCATTATTCTTTATTTAGCCACAGTATTTTAACTTATACATTAATTGACCCGCTGTGTTCTTTCATTATTCTTTATTCAGCCACAGTATTTTAACGTATACATTAATTGACCCGCTGTGTTCTTTCATTATTCTTTATTTAGCCACAGTATTTTAACTTATACATTAATTGACCTGCTGTGTTCTTTCATTATTCTTTATTTAGCCACAGTATTTTAACTTATACATTAATTGACCCGCTGCTTTCTTTCATTATTCTTTATTTAGCCACAGTATTTTAACTTATACATTAATTGACCCGCTGCGTTCTTTCATTATTCTTTATTTAACCACAGTATTTTAACTTATACATTGATTGACCCGCTGCGTTCTTTCATTATTCTTTATTTAGCCACAGTATTTTAACTTATACATTAATTGACCCGCTGTGTTCTTTCATTATTCTTTATTTAGCCACAGTATTTTAACTGATACATTGATTGACCCGCTGTGCTCTTTCTTTATTCTTTATTTAGCCACAGTATTTCAACTGATACATTGATTGACCCGCTGTGCTCTTTCATTATTCCTTATTTAGCCACAGAATTTTAACTTAAACATTGATTGACCCGCTGTGTTCTTTCATTGTTCTTTATTTAGCCACAGTATTTTAACTTATACATTGATTGACCCGCTGTGTTCTTTCATTATTCTTTATTTAGCCACAGTATTTTAACTTATACATTGATTGACCCGCTGTGTTCTTTCATTATTCTTTATTTAGCCACAGTATTTTAACTTATACATTGATTGACCCGCTGTGTTGTTTCATTATTCTTTATTTAGCCACAGTATTTTAACTTATACATTAATTGACCTGCTGTGTTCTTTCATTATTCTTTATTTAGCCAAAGTATGTTAACTTATACATTGATTGACCCGGTGTGTTCTTTCATTATTTTTTATTTAGCCACATTATTTTAACTTATACATTAATGACCCGCTGTGTTCTTTCATTATTCTTTATTTAGCCACAGTATTTTAACTTATACATTAATTGACCCGCTGTGCTCTTTCATTATTCTTTATTTAGCCACAGTATTTTAACTTATACATTAATTGACCCGCTGTGTTCTTTCATTATTCTTTATTTAGCCACAGTATTTTAACTTATACATTGATTGACCCGCTGTGTTCTTTCATTATTCTTTATTTAGCCACAGTATTTTAACTTATACATTAATTGACCCGCTGTGTTCTTTCATTATTCATTATTTAGCCACAGTATTTTAACTTATACATTGATTGACCCGCTGTGTTCTTTCATTATTCTTTATTTAGCCACAGTATTTTAACTTATACATTGATTGACCCGCTGTGTTCTTTCATTATTCCTTATTTAGCCACAGTATTTTAACTTATACATTAATTGACCCGCTGTGTTCTTTCATTATTCCTTATTTAGCCACAGTATTTTAACTTATACATTAATTGACCCGCTGTGTTCTTTCATTATTCCTTATTTAGCCACAGTATTTTAACTTATACATTAATTGACCCGCTGTGTTCTTTCATTATTCTTTATTTAGCCACAGTATTTTAACTTACACATTGATTGACCCGCTGTGTTCTTTCATTATTCTTTATTTAGCCACAGTATTTTAACTTATACATTAATTGACCCGCTGTGTTCTTTTATTATTCTTTATTTAGCCACAGTATTTTAACTTATACATTGATTGACCCGCTGTGTTCTTTCATTATTCTTTATTTAGCCACAGTATTTTAACTTATACATTAATTGACCCGCTGTGTTCTTTCATTATTCATTATTTAGCCACAGTATTTTAACTTATACATTAATTGTCCCGCTGTGTTCTTTCATTATTCTTTATTTAGCCACAGTATTTTAACTTATACATTAATTGACCCGCTGTGTTCTTTCATTATTCTTTATTTAGCCACAGTATTTTAACTGATACATTAATTGACCCGCTGTGTTCTTTCATTATTCTTTATTTAGCCACAGTATTTTAACTGATACATTAACTGACCCGCTGTGTTCTTTCATTATTCTTTATTTAGCCACAGTATTTTAACTTATACATTGATTGACCCGCTGTGTTCTTTCATTATTCTTTATTTAGCCACAGTATTTTGACTTATACATTAATTGACCCGCTGTGTTCTTTGATTATTCTTTATTTAGCCACAGTATTTTAACGTATACATTAATTGACCCGATGTGTTCTTTCATTATTCTTTATTTAGCCACAGTATTTTAACTTATACATTAATTGACCCGCTGTGTTCTTTCATTATTCTTTATTTAGCCACAGTATTTTAACTTATACATTAATTGACCCGCTGTGTTCTTTCATTATTCTTTATTTAGCCACAGTATTTTAACTTATACATTAATTGACCCGCTGTGTTCTTTCATTATTCTTTATTTAGCCACAGTATTTTAACTTATACATTAATTGACTCGCTGTGTTCTTTCATTATTCTTTATTTAGCCACAGTATTTTAACTTATACATTGATTGACCCGCTTTGTTCTTTCATTATTCTTTATTTAGCCACAGTATTTTAACTTATACATTGATTGACCAGCTGTGTTCTTTCATTATTCTTTATTTAGCCACAGTATTTTAACTTATACATTGATTGACCCGCTGTGTTCTTTCATTATTCTTTATTTAGCCACAGTATTTTAACTTATACATTGATTGACCCGCTCTGTTCTTTCATTATTCTTTATTTAGCCACAGTATTTTAACTTATACATTGATTGACCCGCTGTGTTCTTTCATTATTCTTTATTTAGCCACAGTATTTTAACTTATGCATTGACTGACCCGCTGTGTTCTTTCATTATTCTTTATTTAGCCACAGTATTTTAACTTATACATTGATTGACCCGCTGTGTTCTTTCATTATTCTTTATTTAGCCACAGTATTTTAACTTATGCATTGACTGACCGCTGTGTTCTTTCATTATTCTTTATTTAGCCACAGTATTTTAACTTATACATTGATTGACCCGCTGTGTTCTTTCATTATTCTTTATTTAGCCACAGTATTTTAACTTATACATTGATTGACCCGCTGTGTTCTTTCATTATTCTTTATTTAGCCACAGTATTTTAACTTATACATTGATTGACCCGCTGTGTTCTTTCATTATTCTTTATTTAGCCACAGTATTTTAACTTATACATTAATTGACCCGCTGTGTTCTTTCATTATTCTTTATTTAGCCACAGTATTTTAAGTTATACATTAATTGACCCGCTGTGTTCTTTCATTATTCTTTATTTAGCCACAGTATTTTAAGTTATACATTAATTCACCCTCTGTGTTCTTTCATTATTCTTTATTTAGCCACAATATTTTAAGTTATACATTAATTGACCCGCTGTGTTCTTTCATTATTCTTTATTTAGCCACAGTATTTTAAGTTATACATTAATTCACCCTCTGTGTTCTTTCATTATTCTTTATTTAGCCACAATATTTTAAGTTATACATTAATTGACCCGCTGTGTTCTTTCATTATTCTTTATTTAGCCACAGTATTTTAACTTATACATTAATTGACCCGCTGTGTTCTTTCATTATTCTTTATTTAGCCACAGTATTTTAACTTATACATTAATTGACCCGCTGTGTTCTTTCATTATTCTTTATTTAGCCACAGTATTTTAACTTATACATTAATTGTCCCGCTGTGTTCTTTCATTATTCTTTATTTAGCCACAGTATTTTAACTTATACATTAATTGACCCGCTGTGTTCTTTCATTATTCTTTATTTAGCCACAGTATTTTAACTTATACATTAATTGACCCGCTGTGTTCTTTCATTATTCTTTATTTAGCCACAGTATTTTAACTTATACATTAATTGACCTGCTGTGTTCTTTTTCCCCTCTACCTCTCACAAGGCTCCACAGAATTTGGCAATTGTAAAATAAGACATTAAATATCTGCTGACTTGCTGGTGCACAGGAATGGAGCTCTGAAAGTGTCCCAGGAAATCCAGGTATCTATCCTGGAGGGAAGCAAGGTGATTTACTTTTTTGACAATAGCTAATTGTGGGAAGAGGGGACTTAAGTTCATCTGACGGTATGGAAAATTCTCCAGATGACAATCTGCAGATACAGATCCTTACTGATTTCCTTGCATGTCTAATGTGGGATAAATATTTGCTCTACCCATGAGCCTTGGGTGATTTTGTTGCCAACCTCATATTTTGCCCTTATCTGATAATACAGCTATGGCAAGATGATGGAGAAATGATTTTGTCATTAGATTGACACATGGTTTAGTTGCTCAAGGCAGAGAGGAACAAACATTTTTAAACATATTGGCTCCACTTTATCTCTTCTAATCAAATCAACTTGGACTACAACAACCTTGGAAAAGTATCACCTCCCTACCCCTGAAATACACACCCACAGCCTTAATCTTAGGTCATTGTACCACAAAGAAAAAGTGATGACTTAAAAGGCAGTGAAAATTGTGCCTTGTGATTTTTGCAGTAGTCTACAGGATTTGACCATCTAATAAGAAAGTACATTCAGGCCATAGGTTCTTGCAAGTATGTGTCTTGAGTATAGGTGAGATGGCATTTGATATAATCTCCAACTCAGCCACTGTAAACAAACTCATGGAATTAGGCATAAAACCCTATGTAATCCATTGGATAGCTAGTTGTCTCACAGATAGGACCCAGGAGGTTATGATTGGAGATATCACCTCCAGAAAGGAGCTGGTCACCAGTGGAGTCTGTCAAGGTTCTATGGCAGGCCTGCACCTCTTTGTCATCTACTTCTTGGAAGTCGAGCCCAATGTTATGCGCATCTGGCTTACCAAGTTTGCTGATGATTGCAAGTTGGAGCAATCACTGAAATCCTCCAGGATGCAAACATTTTACAGGAAGGCCTAACATAGACAAATAACTGGTGTTAAAGTAATGGCTTAAAATTGAATGCCAAGAAATGCATAATAGTAGCTTTTGGCAAGTGGGCCACCCTAGGAAACTACTTCATCAATAAAACAGCCCTAAAAGTAGCCACAATAGTCTAGAATTTGGGGAACCATATAGGTACTAACCTGAATTTTGACCAACACATGTCTAATGTAGTAAGAATATCATTTCATCTCACATAAGTTATAAAAAAGGGCACAGCATCTACACCCAGGGAAGTCATCATGCCACTATACTCAGCCCTCTTCAGACCCATCATTAGGTATAATGCTCCCTTCGGTATGTACCTGACCATGCACATGCCATAAATGCAATGTCCACTGTGGTTTCTCACAAAAAGAATACAGGGTGTAAACACAATGCCCTATGCAGATTAACTCAACACCCTACCCATATTCTCTTTTTCTAACAGACTACTGAAAGGCAATTTATACCAGGCATATAAAGCACCCTTTTATCCCACCCTGGTGGACCTTTTTGCATATCTACAATACAACCAGCATCAGAACTTCTAGATCTAAGGATTTAAACATTGCTTAAAATTTAAATAAGACATGTTAGAGGAACACATATATATCTCAAATAATTCTCATTCTCTGAAATAGGCTTTCCATTCATGTGAAGAAGAGCCCTTCCCTAACACTATTCAAGTGAGCCTTAACCATGGATGGTAAATCAGAAATTCACTCCTGGTCTGGCACCTAGGTCTCTGATAGACAAATGCAATGATGAAATCATGCCCTAACTAACACAGACCCTTTAAAATAACCTCTAAGGTAAAATGGCCCTTGGGCTACATTTGGGAAGCATGCCTAGGCGTATAAAGTTACCAGTGGTCATTTGCCTAGTATATACCTATTAACCTGTGTGCAACTGGAAACTCAGGCTGTTATAGTTGAGTAACTGAGATACAAGCTTGTGTGATCCATGCAAATTTCTACATTTAAAAAATTTCACTGAGACTGAAATATTTACTAGCACCAGTCTTTTCTGTTCCAGGTCAGCAGTATGCTAACAGAGTTAATACATGAATATCATTATAGAGTCCATGTTTTTTTGATACCATCACTAATAACCAAATATGCAGCAAAAAGGCAACCAGTAAAACAAGTAACCAAAGTTCTTGCCTCTATAACATCTAAAATATGCCAACACTAGGTAATAACAGGAATATTTAATGAAGATTAAGCACTTTCATCCACAGTACATAAACAAGGATTTCATCAGAATCTTTACTCATCCAATCTGCTCTCCGGTGATATTCCATTACATCTTCTGAGGCCACTTCCTGCTAGTCCTGCAATGAGCAGAGAAGTTTAAAAACATTTACTTTTTAGGAGAAAGGAAAACTGAATGAGAACAAAGCATCTATCTTTTATATACCCAGATAAAACAGGCCTCTTCGCAAAGTTCAGGATGGAGGGTGAGACCAGGAGAGCTATGTTGAGAGTACAAACTCTACAACAGAAGGAAGAAACTGTTGCAAAAAAGAGTAAAATCTCATGATTGGAGAAACTCCCTGGTCAGCCTCAGTAAGAAGCTGAGATCCCTCATAAAATCCTCAAAAGCTAGTTATGAAAACAAAATCGCCACTGACTCTAAAGACAACCACAAAGCATTCTATAGCTATGTCAAAAATCTCAATGGCAACACTCAGATCTGCTCTGAGTTACAGCACAATGACACTAAATATACAGAACCAACTGATATTGCCAACATCCTGGCAGATAGGTTCAGTGCTAACTTTACCCCTCTGTCATCCCCTAAAGGGCCCATCTACCAGAAGAATGCAAAGTTCCTGTAATCACGGCTGCACAGGTAAAAAAAACACTGTCCAAAGCCAAGAACACAGCATCCATGGGACTTGATGACATCCCAGGCTGTGTTCTACATGAACTACAGAATGAATTGGCACCCCACCTAAGTAACATGTTCAATCATAGCCTCACTTCAGGCTATGTGTCCATTGAATGGCACACAGCAACAGTTATCCCACTCTACAGAGGGGGAGCCACCACAGACCCATGAAACTACCGCCCCATTAGCCTAACGAGCCTGGTCTGCAAGGCTATGGAGCGTATCATCATGGAACTTATAAATAATGACATTGGTAATCTCCAAACTCAGGACCCCACCCAGTTCGGGTTTGTAAAAGGTAGATCATGTCTCCTAAGCCTGATAGACTTCATTGAAGCAGTCACCAAAGCTGTAGATGAGGGTAAGGTGGTTCACACAGCCTATCTAGATCTTGCCAAGGCTTTTGACACCATCCCCCACTCTGGAATTATAGATAAACTCACTAAACTAGGTATAAGTCCCTATGTCACAAGATGGGTTGCCAACTGGCTCACAGACAGAACCCACACTGTGAAAGTAGCAGACTCCAAATCCAGCTTCAGACCAGTGACAAGTGGAGTACCACAGGGTTCAGTCCTGGGTCCTCTCCTGTTTAGTATCTACTTCTCTGAAGTACAGGCCAACACAGAAGGTCTTTGGCTAATGAAGTTCGCAGATGACTGCAAACTAGGAGCCATAATCAAAACTCCAAAAGATGTGGACATCCTACAAAAGGGCCTTGCTGAGACAGATGCCTGGTGTCAAAGCCATGGCCTCAAGGTCAATGCCAAAAAGTGCATTGTCATCCCTTTTGGTAAAAACTCATGTACCCATGAACTACCACTTAGGTGGTAGTCTACTTAACACCGAAAGTGTGATAAGAGACCTTGGAACACAGGTGGACAGTAGTCTCTCCTTTGATAATCACATCATTACAGTAGTCAAGAAATCCTTCTATGTGGCACACCTCATCACAAAAGGTTTCTCATCCAGGAAAAAAAAAGGTCATTGTTCCCCTCTACTCATCACTCATTAGACCCATTATAGAGTACAATGCCCCTTTTGGTATGTACCTCACAAGACATCTACAACAACTGGAAAGGCCACAAAAATACCTTACAAAGAGGATTGCTGACCTCAAAGAGATGCCCTATGCAGACCATCTCAAAAAACTGCAGCTTTACTCCATTGCATATCGCCTACTCAGAGGCGATCTCTGCCTAACAAGCAAAGCTATGTCAAACACAGAGCTTTTAGACATGCTCCACTTAACGAAATCCCAATTCCTATGAGCTACACATTCTAGGGACCTAAACCTCATCATCACAATAAACAGAACATGCTGGAGGGATAGATTCCTGTCCCAGAGACTTCCCATACTCTGGAACAAACTACCTATATATATCAAACAAAGCTCCTCATTAACACTCTTCAAGAAAAATCTTGATGATTGGATGGGAGATAGGAAATTCACCCCGGGGATCACTTCTGTGGCTCTGCTCGACAGTGGCACAGGAAAATAATTTTCTTGGGTGACGAAAGCCAGAGTACATTTGGCTAGGCTTATATAGGCCCTAGGGCCAACAGCCTAGTACCTACCTATGAACCTATGAACCTATAAACTCCTCTACTTGTTGCTCAACTAGCAGGACATGGCATCAGAAAATGTATTGGAACATTGCCAGTGTGCAGGTTGGATAAATAAAGGTTCTAATAAAGTCCTAATTTATGTACTGTGGATGAAAGCAATTAACCTTTTTAAATATTTCTCTGATACCCTGTTTTGGCTTCTTTTAGACTAAACAGAGGCAGTTCCATCACTATTCAACTACTGTGGGACACTAAACGAGTTTTTTAGTTATTTGTTGAGTTCATTTTATTACCATGGATAGTTGCAATGGCTCCTTTATGTGTGATATGGATATTTTCTTGAATAAGCAATCACTTCATATAGTTTGAACCACAGTGTTTCAGGAAAAGAAAATAATTTTTCGTTTGAATTCATAAAATGTAAAGAAGTAAAAAGTAATTGAGTGTTGCCAAAGCTTGTGTGGTTCTCTGTTTTCATTTTGGTGAAAATACCGATCAAAGTATTTCATTTACCGGGTTCCTATTAGATGACAGAAGACGCATTCTTTCGAATGCTTCTTGGTCTAACTTGAAAAAACGAAAAGGCAAAATGACGAAGTGGCATATAAGCAAATTCTTTCCCTGGGGAAGAAATTGCTTGCCTGTATCCATTACTTTGCCGTTTTCATCACTGTAGTGCAATCTCGGAGTTGGTATATTTAAGTAGGAGGGTTTGGGGTGCACAGCCCCCCACGTCGGTGGGTGTGTGAGGGGGTGAAGCCCCCCACTTTATGTTACATTTTAAGTGTTTTTTTGTTGTTGTTTTTTTTTTGGAACAGCGATTTTTTTCCCTTGGAAAAAAATCGCTGTTCTAAGCAATCGAGTTTGTAAGCTTTCGCTTACATGGGATCGATAAATCTTTGTTCGCTTTTCTAAGCGTTTGATGATTTAATATAGACCCAATTTAGCAGTACTTGCGTGAGGTTGACCCCCTCCCCAAAGGTGAGGTTAAGGATAATTTCCCACTGTGTAACATCTAATTTTCTTGATATTGACACTTTGTGTTCCTCTGTTTGTAACTGTGCAAAGGGACAAAAGTTGCTGTGGCTTTGTCTTTATCATCTGTTACAATGGAGACTCAAGGAGAAAAGTCCCACAATTTATTAATTTAAACAATTTTGTAAAAATTATAAACAATCTATGTTAAGTTTATCTCTTCACTGTGTGTGGAAAGTAAACTATTCTAGAGGATACTCCCCATAGATATAGGGGTAACTTGCAATCTCCATCTTGTCTGTCTCTGGACATAAGGATTTAAACCAATCCCCTATAGCTGACGGGAAACTGTTGTAATCATGTCTGTGCCTTCACTTAATCAGATCAGTGATTTTAGGTTATCCTGGAGTTTCCAGACTGTGAAATGAATAAAATATAACCAAATAATCCTGATATGCTTCCTTTAAGAATATAGCTATGTAGGCATATGTAGTTTTTCATTATGCATTTATCATTTTTATTCCAGATGTGAATTCCATGCTTTGGACTGCAACTAAGGAGCACAATAGATGCTATCAGAAAAAAAAAAAAAAGAAAATATAATTATAAATCATAACTTTCTGTTTGTAGTAGTATCAAAGGATCAATATTAAAATGACAAGTCCAATGAAGCTCTTGTACAGGGCGTTAGTTTCAAGCTCAAACCTTTTAATTCTAGTGATAGTAAAAGAAAGCACAGAAGCTTACATCATGCTGTTTATATATATATATATATATATATATATATATATATATATATATATATATATATATATATATCTATATATATATACATTGTAGCTCAGTTCTTTTCTTCCATTATTACAGCTTGTATCCTTGTATTATTTTTGTCAATGTCTACTTCTACTTCAAGGATTTCATTTACCTGCTGTAGGCTACAGTTCTTACCATTAATTATTTTATAATTTTCATTGCCACATAAATTGTGCATAGAACTATATAGTATGAGAATAGATACTGACATTGTAGTACTGCTGTACTGTGCATAATCTTCTCCCTAATGCGGAAGCTACAGATTTAATTTACCTAAAACCTTCTTCTTCCCTCTCCTCAGAATGCCTACTTTATGCCTGTCCCCCATGCACTTATTAAGCATATATACCTGTTTGTGCGAAAATGAACATCAGTATTGCCAGAACCATTTGCTCTCTAACTTCAGATGCTGTAGTTATTTTTTTCTTATGTACTTCTTTCTGAAATATGTTTATCTTGGATGTTATTCATTTTTGCATGTTACAAAAGCATGCCAGTTTTCTCTCCTCCCCCCTCTTACTTAAAGCTACAGTTTATTTGCTCACTTGGTCATTGATTCATCATTCATTCATCCATGCTAAAGTACATGTTTCATCCTATTCATGGATGAGTGAGAGATGAATCCTATCCTGGAAGTCAGTGTTCATAAAAACAAAGAATTTAAGGGAGAACAGCAGATGAATTCTCAGCTTGTTAATATGTCTTATACCAAGAAAACGAATGGGATGGCTCGAGGAAACATAGGTTAATATTTTAATACAACAGAATTAAACCACAGATAAAGCATACATGGTGTGTTATTTCATGATACAGTAAAACATACCATGTGTTTTATTTGTGATTTTTATTATATTGTATTAAATATTAACTTGTGTTTCCTTGAGTTATCCTTATGTTTTTTTTTGTTGTTGGTGTTACCCAAAGTGCATAAGATAGAAGTGTACATTTATAGAGTTGCAGTCCGTTTTGGATGGACACACACACACACATACACACACACACACACACGCACACACACACACACACACACACACACACACACACACACACACACACACACACACACACACACACATTAGTTTGCCAACCAGAATGTGTTTAAGATGTAGACAGTCACTAATGCACCTACTGTAAATCCATGCAGAAGATACAAACTATAAAAATATTATGTAGACTTTTTAAAAGAAGCATTTCAGCTAGGAAGCAAAATGGGAAAACAAGCACTATAAGGTAGAAACTACTAGCATATATGCTACTGCTTTTTGCAGCAAGACAATCATTATTTCAATCAATTGCTCAGCTACATTGCAAATATCCAGATGCTGTGCACTTCTATTTTTCTGTTGTGTGTATGTATTTTATATACAGTTGTTCTCTTTCTGTTTTGTTCTTACTATATGTGAATTACATTTTCAAAACGTTTCTGTAATTTAAGTGCTGTGGCTGAAAAGAAGCAAGAAGGGATTAGTTTACTACCCTGGTAAATAATTTAACTAAATAAATAGATAAAATAAATATTCCGTATACCACCCTCATTTCTTTTAGTCAAACTCAACTGTAATTTTATTTTAACTGCTATCTACTTCATGTCCTGTATCCTATCTCCTTGCGGATATGAGACTTCCATAACCGTACTCGTATACAAGTTTGTACGCATGAACCTGTATCCTATCTCCTTGCAGATACTCGTATGCAAGTTTGCACGCATGAACCTGTATCCTATCTCCTTGCAGATATGAGACTTCCATAACCATACTCGTATACAAGTTTGCACGCGTGAACCTGTATCTTCTCTCCTTGCAGATATGAGACTTCCATAACCATACTCTTATACAAGTTTGCATGTATGAACCTGTATCTTCTCTCCTTGCAGATATGAGACTTCCATAACCATACTCTTATACAAGTTTGCACGCATGAACCTGTATCCTATCTCCTTGCAGATATGAAGCTTCCATAACCATACTCTTATACAAGTTTGCATGTATGAACCTGTATCTTCTCTCCTTGCAGATATGAGACTTCCATAACCATACTCTTATACAAGTTTGCATGCATGAACCTGTATCCTATCTCCTTGAAGATATGAGACTTCCATAACCATACTCTTATACAAGTTTGCATGCATGAACCTGTATCCTATCTCCTTGCAGATACTCGTATGCAAGTTTGCACGCATGAACCTGTATCCTATCTCCTTGCAGATATGAAGCTTCCATAACCATACTCTTATACAAGTTTGCATGTATGAACCTGTATCTTCTCTCCTTGCAGATATGAGACTTCCATAACCATGCTCATATACAAGTTTGCATGCATGAACCTGTATCCTATCTCCTTGCAGATATGAGACTTCCATAACCATACTCATAAACAAGTTTGCATGCATAACTGCTGTCCGTTTTCTTCTTGCTTTTTCTCTTTCATTTTCTTTCAGCATTCTTTGTTAATCATTTCTGTTTTCCTGCTTTACTTATTTGGATTTAGCTCACTTGACATGATCATGGTTTCCCTTTTTCAATTCTGATGTTGTTGGTGTTCTCCTTTGGATTATCTATAATCCCAATTTAATCCTACTCCTATATCCATTCCTTTGCATCAGATCTTTGCATTGTATATGTAAAATACTCATTCTTTCAGAAAAATATGGAAATAATCATTTTTAGCCTGACAGTGAAGCTTCAAGCAAAATTATTTGAAAGAGTACACTAACAGAATTAGGACACCATCTTGAGTGCTATTACATTGTGTATTTAAAGTTAAGCATTATGCTCTGCTACACTTTAAGTTGCCTTTTTGTGACAGTTTTACAAATTTCACTATTTTCAGTTGACCATGTAAAGATATTGTTTAAAATAAAGTACAGAGGAGCATTTATTGTATACATGAATTCTGTTTAACATTGTCAGCATTCTGAAACTTCATGCCGTCTGAAGCATCACTGCAGAATTTTTTCTACAGGAACTTTGAAGTTCGCTGAAAATATCCCCATTAATCTCTGATGAAACATATGTAGGTCTTTAGCAACAACTAAATGATAAATTAGTTCTTAACAGCACAGTTAGCTCTGACCCAAATTACTTAAATTTCGCTATTACACTGCTTACTTTGTACTTTTGTTAGGCACGCAGTAAACTCTTAATATCTACAAATATTCTGTTTTGCCCATATTGTTTTTTTTTCATAAGTCTAATTTATGCTGCAATGCATTTTCTTAACACTTGCGGTTTACTCTGAGGTAAAATGGAATGAAAGAGTAGTTTCTAAAACATATATATATTAATTAGCTGCATCATTGAAATAGCAATCCCTAACTCTCCATGCAATAGAACATCCAATAAAGTATTTCAGAAGAATATTAGCCAGGCATTTAGTAGTGAAGCAGCTGAAAACTGACAAGTAGTGGTAAAGGCAATTGATATACTAGGGTGCATAAAATATATTGTAGAGTAACAAGAATCATGTATTACTTGGTGCTATCATGGGATACTTGTATTTCAAGAGCACATGACAAAAAAGGAGCAATGCTGAGTGGTGCACGCTGCTAGAAAGAAAAAGAGAAACTATGCACTCTGTACCATTTTCCTTTTGTTTAAGAATCAGATAGAACTGTTGCGCAAGGAACCATTACTTCATCACTCAAAGAGTCATATTCTGCAGGAGCGTAAATACTGAGAGATCACAAAGAAAATCAGCTTTAGATCTGACTGTTAGCTAATCATGTATGCGTATCCATGTCAGCTAATAAGGAGAATAGCTGGCCTGCAGCCTGAGTTTAAGGAGTAGCACTTAGTTAGTGGGTGTGAAGATAAGTACAAGGTGTTTAGTCTGCCTAAGGTTTTGTGGTAGGACAGTGAGATTTCTGAAGATGGCTGTATATTAGATAATGGTGGCTGAAAGCAGAATTCATGAACCACAGGCTGAAGAAATCAACAAGGAGCACACCTTCATCTTTGTAGCATTCCTGCAGTGACTGAGGTGCGATGTGTGGCTGTTTACCACTGTTCTGTACTAGCATAATTCTTTCACCTTTGTGCAACTGGTTTCTAAGATGGGTTCATTTTTACAGACTGGATTTCTTCTAGTAATTATTAGTTGCAGCTCCATTACTGGACCACACAATATTTTCTGAATTATGTACCTCTCTTTATATTTATTATACCACTTCAGCATCTTTAGTTCCTAAATCTGAATGCATACTGTTTCCTGCTGAATGAAACTTTATTTCAATATTACAGAAAATTAGTATCTGTCATGGCTGCCAAATCTGTTTAATTGGCTGAAAATAAGAATGCCATAGGGTTCACTATACACTTCCTGGAAGAAGACAACAGCTACAAAGAGTTAAAGATAGGTAGACAGATAGCTATATATATATATATATATATATATATATATATATATATATATATAGATGGATGGATATGAGTACATATAGTGCCTGCAAAGGCTTTTTAAATGACCTTTATAAAACACAGACTATAGAACAACATTCAGAATCTGGGACTCTGCCTCTGCTCTCAGTTTTCTCATTCACTTCTACTACAATATAGAATGCCGGCAATTTCCTTAGGCATATCATGTTCTATGTTGACTTTGGAACAAATTGTCATTATCAAAATTTTTTTTTTCTCAATTTTTTTTTTTTTTTTATTTTTCAAATAGATTTGAACGAATTCCATAGTATTTATACATAACATCTTAAATAACTATGTACGCTATTTACATTAGCCTGACACTATACCAGATCTTAATGTATACAGTTAATTTATAAGTATGTCCAATCCATTATCAGAGTGTCTGATCAATTATTGTATATTGTCAATCAACGATAAGACTTTTCCCCAAGGGTTTTTGATAAATGGCTTTGGGTATATTCTTAGTTATTTAATTTTAATTTCCAATAATACTGTGGTCTTCAGTAGGCTGTAGAAGTCTTCCAGAGTTGGTATTGTGTTCTTATTCTACCTTCTTGTTATACACTTCCTTGAAATTGCAAGTATAGTCCATATTAGATACATGTTTGACCTATTCAAATGAGGACCTTCGTTCACATTTAATAATATAAGAGCATTAGTTAAATAAAATGATTCATTAAATAACGCTTGTAAAAAGTTATTAATACCCTTCCAAAATGGCTTAATTTTAACACAATCAAAGAAAATGTGGTTCCAGTCTACATTGTGTACTTGCTCACATCTCCAACATATTCCTTTTATGGCAGGGCTATTTCTACTGATTCTATCTGGTGTTAAGAATGCTCTGTGCAAGCATTTTCAATTAAAAACTTTCCAGTATTGTGTAAAGGCTGTATATTTTATAGATAATAAGATATTTGTTTTAATATCTTCACTTAAATGTATTGAGTGTCCTTTTGTTATATATTTCCAATATGAGGTTTAGGGTGTTGTTTTATAGTTTATCAATAATTTGTAAAATTTTGAAATACTGTTGTCCATGTAAAAGTCATTATATATGATGTCATATATGTATTTCATAAATTTAGGTATTTCTTTAAATGAAAAATTAATTATTCTACTTAAATCTTGCGAGTATAACAGACTACTCTGTAAAGTTAGACAGTCCTGTTGTGGAATTTTGTATGTTGTTTTTATTACTTGCATATCTAAAACCTTTAGTTCTTTGACACATTGGAGCCAGCAAACAAATCCTTTCTGTTCCCAGGGATTAATAAATTCTCTATATATTTTATGGGGAAAGTTCTTTGTGACTATAAATGGTGCTAAAAGATCAGACCAGATTTTTAAATCTATATTTGCATTAATAATTTTCCTAAATGAGTCAATGTAATAATTAATCACACAAGTTTTAGTTATGTTGTATTGCATACTAATGTATAATATGTGCCATGGCAAATTGTTTTTATCTGTTATTTAAAATTTTTTTTGTAAATCATATTACAGTTAGTAATTCCTTTCAATTTGCAGAGTAATTTGGACTTATCCAATCTGAGATTGTTTTAGATATTAATGCTTTTATATATGTTTCTATATCAGGAAAGTTTAATCCTCCCTGTTTCCATGGTCTGATATGATGTATTAAAGCTATTCTGTTTCTTTTGGGAAACCATAAAAAATGTATTAGGCATAAATTTATTTCTTTAGGTATATTCCTTTCTGGTAACAGTTGTATTGCCAAGGCTATATATAGGATCCTGGGCAGTAAAACCATTTTTATTAACTGTAGTCTATCTTCAAATGTTAACATTATTTTGTTCCATTTTTCCACAGAGAGTTTAATTGTATTAATGATATTATTGTAGTTTTTAGAGACTAATTCATTATTATTCTTGCATAACTCAATTCCTAGATATTTTAAGATAAATTCTTGTTTCCCTATGATGTCATCCCCTTAGTCTGCAGTTCTTTTTTTAATTTAAAAATACAAATTTTGATTTTGATTTATTGAAATGGAGTTCTGAAGTCATGGGAAATCTGTCAATTAATATGTCTAATTCTTCTAATGTCTCTTTTGTATTAGATAATGTTAGCAATATGTCATTAGCAATAGCATTACTTTAGAATTGTATTGTTCATAAACATCTATTCATTTGATTTTTATATTGTTATGAATTGAATCTGCCAATATTTCAATAGCCAGAGCAAATAGAACTGGTGACATGGGATATCATTGTTTAGTGCCTTTTGTTATATGTATAAATTCAGAGGTAAAAGGACCTAACTTGCATAAGCTAAATTATTTGTATATATATTCTTTAGGAGTTGAACAAAGGATGTAGGAAATGCAAATAACATTAGGATTTTGAATAAATAGTCCCAATTTAGGGAATCAATTGCTTTCTCTATATCTCAGCCAGTTATGAGTGTTTCTTTATTTTCTTTATTAACATAATCTATAAGAGAAATTATTGTTTTAATATTGTCATTTGTGTGTCTATGATATATAAATCCAGTTTGATCATTATTTATTGTTTTGGATATTTTCATTTTGTTAGTTAATATTGTCATAAATATCAGATGTACACAGCGGTCTTTTATTTGTAGTTTCAGAAATATCAAATATACAGTTAAAATCTCCTCCTAATATTAAGTTGCCTTTATAATTATTGGAAATGAAATCCAAGTGTTTTTAATAGTTCCCGTTCCAACACCTGGGAACCAGTATAGATTGGCTAGAGTCCATATTCTGTTATTATATTTATTTATTTATTTATATTTGTTGACCGGGAGTGTCCGACTGGATGTAGGTCCATTTTCAGCGGAGGTCCGGGGAGTAAAGCTCCACAGTTAAAATAAACAGACAGTAGTTACATTGGATTACATAGCGATTAACAATTTACATAGCAATTACTTACAACATATTTACAGATGAAGAACATAGTACATCAGTAGACAACTAGAATCTTTATCTGTGAAGTACATAACAGACATTAACAAATGTTACAAGAAGAAGTTCCTGCTGTATAATAAGTACTGGCTTATGAGCATCTGAGCTTGCTATAATCATGGTAGCTAGTGGAGTGGAAAGAAAGGTAGTGGTTGGATGAGGAGGGTGATATTAGCTTGGGAGTTGCAAGGGCATAGCCAGCATGTTTTTAGGTGCACTTTTAGTAAAGTTTTGAAGTGGGTGCATGATGGTATGGAGGTAATTGTGGGTGGGAGGGAGTTCCATAATTTGGTTATGGTGCAAGAGAATAGTGCTTCATCAGCAGAGTTATCTGCAAGTGATTTTTGTTGCTGGATGTTAGTGGTCTGGTGGTGCGATCGGGTTGGAGTAGATTCTGAAGGGATGGGACATTTAGTGGATGATTTACTAGTTTGTGGGCGAGTGAGAGTTGATACCATTGAAAGAGGTGAGGGAGTTCAAGCCAGCCCAGTTCAGCAAGTGAGAGACAGTGGTGACTACGGTAGGATGCCCCTGTGGTCGAATTTGGCGATTTTGTTGTAGCAGGTCTCTAGCTTGTTTAGACCGCATTGCCTTAGGTTGGTATATATTGGACAGGCATAACGTAGGGTGGAGATGACGTGGGAATTTGCTATTGAAATCTTTGCTGCTTTGGTGAGAAGTTTCTTATTTCTGTATAGCGCTCCTAGTTTTTTTGTGGACTTTTTTTATGGTCAAGGATATGTGAATGTCAAATTTTAGTTTATTGTCTATTTCCACTCCTAGCACTTTGGTGTGTTCAGTTGGGTATATAGTGGTGTTTTCTTTTGCTGTGATGTTAAAGTGAGAGTTGTTTTGAGTATGTTTGGTGGGTTGGAAGATGAGTAGTTTAGTTTTGTTTGGATTGAGTATTAATTGGGCATCGGATAACCAAGTTTCAACAGAGGAAAAGGCTTCCTGTGTGATTAATATTTAACTATTACTAATGCCATAAGGCCTTCCTTATCTTCATACTTATAAATGATTTCTGGGTTAATCACATTTGTTTTCCATAAAATTGTTATCCCTTTTGTCTTTGTCTTAAAAGTGGATTGCACCAATATCATATATTCCTTAGGATTCCATTTGTAATTGCCATTTGTTTTGAAATGAGTTTCTTGAACGAAGACAGTTTGTGCTTTGTTCAGTTTTAAATATTTCAGTAGATTTGATCTCTTGCTAGGATTGTTTAAGCCATTGCTATTTAAAGATAATAAAGTTAAATTCATCTTAAGTTATTTAGACTATGTATTTTTTTGTTTTATTGTGACTATTAAACATTTTCCTCTGATAACTATAAAGTATATGTTTGACCTTTTAAAGGAAATTATCATTTTTATACTTTGAAAGTTTACAAATAAAGTAATGTTTTGGCCAAGCATACTAAAAATGTTTTTGTGAAATATCAAATTTAAATGAATAAATGTTAACAAAACTAAGATCCGCACAAACCATGGAATGAAAAGCATTCTTAATCTGATGGATAAACCTAAGTTGATCAGATTATCACTCATAACTTGAGAATCCAGAACATCTGAGCTCCATAAATTGAATTATCATATGGAGAATATTTATAATAGGAATAAGCAATATTTATATTATTTTGAACAGATATAATACTATTGTAGATTAGACAGAATTACAATAGAATATAAATGTCTACTTATTGTATAAGCAATTAATATTTATATTTATTTATTTTATTATTTATCATTTTGTTGACCGGGAAAGTCCGACTAGGTTCCACAGAGCCTGTTTTCAGCGGAGGCCCGGGGAGAAATGCTCCAGATGCATGTCTTTGGAATGTGGGAGGAAACTGGAGTACCCGGAGAAAACCCACGTGAACACAGGGAGAACATGCAAACTCCACACAGAAGGCACCCCAGCCGAGAATCGAACCGGAGAACCTCTTGCTGTGAGGTGACAATGTTAACCACTGCACCACTGTGCCGCCCAATGAATTATATGAAAGATAGATGACAAGCAATTCAATCATAGTAAAGTAGGATGTATTATATATAAAACCTCAGTAAAAGATTATAGCACACAGTCATTTAACATATTCACCCTTATTGATGAAGTCTTTCAAAACTTATTACTTAATATAAATAGATAGTAATAATATTTATACCTAATGTTTATAATACAGTGTATTTTACTGGATATATCAGAAGTTATATTTCATTGTTTGCCAGCATTTAAGTAATCACTGTGTTGCTAATTTACTTAAAGCATAAAGTTTGTTTTATGTGAACCCTGATGAAAGTTAGTGCATTTTAATTATCAGTGCATCTCCCCCCCCCCCATTTCCAACACACAAGGATTTTCATATCTGTCATTTCTTATTATAAAATAAGTGAAATTAAAGGTTAAATACAACAAATTCACTTATTGTGATTAATAATTACAAGTTCCCTTTCCATATTCATAAATTGCCATTTTATGACATAGACTGAAAGTTTTTTAGATTTAAATGGCAACATTCTATTTTGTATAATCATCAAAGGTTAAACTGAGTGATTATTGTCAATTTAATACTATTTGTTCAGAATGTGATTGTTGCATTCTGTGACATCCCTAGTTCAGGCTTTTATTGTTTCCCTTGAACAACTTTGTCAGTTTGATGTCATGTATAAAACATTAGTTACCTTGGTAACAGCTTAAGTATTATGTATGGTCAAGATGGGTTACAAAACCACAATTCAGGTTAAAGCAATTAGATGATTTGTTATGCACATTTACTTATATGAGAAAATCATCATGCTTCCCCCTGAGGTTCAATATAGTGTATGTTATTTATGACAAGTTAGAACAGTAGTGTTATTATACTCAAGCCCATGTTATTAAACTGTCTATTGTCAATTTAATACTATTTGTTCGGAATATGACTGTTACATTCTGTGACATTTCAAGTTCAGGCTTCTATTGCTTGTCTTGACCAACTTTGTTAGTTTGATGTCATGTATAAAACATTAGTTATCTTGGTAACAGCTTAAGTATTATATATGGTCAAGATGGGTTACAAAAACTACAATTTAAGTTAAATCAATTACATGACTTGTTATGCATATTTACTTATATAAGAAAATCATCATGCTTCCCCTTGATGTTCAATGCAGTGTATGTCATTTATGACAATTTAAGACAGTAGTGTTATACACAAGCCCATGTTATTAAATGCTGTCTTTAATATCTAAATTCCCCAGACTGCTTCATCTTATATGACGATTATATATTGTATGTCTAGATTTACTAAAATCATACGTTATAGAACTATTGTGTGCTTTTTTTTGGCTGTTGCTTAGTTATTTGAGGTACCACAAGGTGTAATACATATTCTTACTATTAGTTCCTTACAAGCACCTTTATACAATCCATAGACTTTAAATAATGAGACCTTTCTAGTTTCTTATTTGTTATAACTATATTTGCATCCTTACATACATCTATCAGCACTTCAAGCATGGGCAACAATGCCCATCCAGTTTTGTCAGAATACCATTCACTAGTTCATGTGATGTGTTTCCAGGCTGTTCTTAAAATATCCAAGCCAGTGTTTGTCCTGTTCCATTTTACCAGCCTGTTCCATACAGTGGCTACTCTGCCAGTGAACCATTCAACACACCTTCCATTCCCTCAGATGTGTCAATGAATGAAATCTGATGACTCTCTAGCACTTCCTGGCAATCCCAAACACCCCTAGAATCAGCACACCCCATATGCCCAACATGTCCGAGCACCTCCCAAACCACTGCAAAGGGTACTGCACAAGACAAATTGCTCTTAGTCTTTCACAATAACACAGACTTTTACTCTTATGTAAGTCCTTAATGTGTTTGGACCAAAATACATTTTAAATATAAAATTGTGTTTATTATGATTTTTTTTATCTATCAGGAATCAACTTACTGAGCTAAACGAAGTATTGGGAGACCATGAATATGTGTAGATGTGGTTTAAAACAGCCCTTTTATCATATATATTTATTTTTTTAAACCAAAAACTTCATTGCTGAGAATCATCTCATAGGCTCCTCAGCATGTTAAGCATTATTGTCACTCTGTCTCTGTTACCATAACAACCTGGGAGCATCTGTTTCTGTTAGTGTGTCTGTGTACAGCATACCAGAGGCTCGCAATGCACCTGAAGCAAAGCTTCACTTCACTTCAACTTCAAGTCTAAATTCCCTCCCTTTCAGCGAGGCAGCAACCAGGAAAAGAACGGAAATCAAACAGATCAAAAAAAAAAAAACTCCCAACAAGCTGCCACAACAAGAGATAACACATTCTTCCAGCCTTCCCACCTCTCACTTAGCAGATGTATAAACAAACTATTCTCTGCCAAAATATCCCAAATCACAGTTTTATCCACCATGTTCCCCTGGATCCAGGCAAAACTTCAAATGTCTCTTCCTAATACACAAGCATCAGTAAACCTCGATCACAAGCCGCAACCCACAGCTTCCCGGAGACAAAAATAGCAACATACAACAGCTGTTAGATACAGCTGCAGCCACACACACCATTTCAGGCTTAATCAAACAGCACTCAAAGCTATGACACCTGCCATAATTGATATTAAGTATGTTTAGACAGACTAATAATGACATTTTACTAGCTGCCAGACACAGCTGCATCAACACACACCATATCTGGATGGAACAAACAGCACCCAAAGCTATGATACTTGCCATAATTGATATTAACTATGTTTAGACAGAATAATAATGACATTTGTACTAGCTGCCAGACGCAGCTGCATCCACTCACACCATATCAGGATTGATCAAATATCACCCATGGCTGTGATACCTGCCATAATTGATATTAACTATGCTTAGACAGAATAATAATGACATTTGCACTAGCTGCCAGACATAGCTGCATCCATGCACACCATACCCGGATTGATCAAACAGCACTCGTAGCTGTGATACCTGCCATAATTGATATGAACTATATTTAGACAGAATAATGATGATATTTGTACTAAGAGATTGCTACTATTATTTAACCAGGATATACATGACATTTCTAAATCATACTTCAACTGAAGAAGGCATTAGTCTCCATGACAGCATTTTTTTCAAAACACTCTAATGTTACTGCTATTATATATGATGTTAATTTGTTACATTTGAGTCTGAAGTCTTATGAATGGTACCTTGTCAAATTAGTTAATTAATTACTTAAATTATTATAAGTAAAAGCAATGAAAAATGAACAAGATAAGTAAGTATTCATTGAGTTCAAGTAGGGGAACAGAAACGTCTATGTTTGTATTATATGTTGCTTTGTTTGGCTTATATATAATGTAAATAGTAACCCATCTTGACCTACCTTTGTTTGTGAAGAACTATTGGGCTCTTTGGACATTCTGAATAAATCATTACTGTTTCTCAGTTGTTTAAGAAACCCTCCTTTTTTAATAAAAACAGATGACAAGTGATGTACCATATCAGTTGATACTTTGAGAGATGTAGTTGTAAGAGTTATTTTTTGAGACAGCTATCTTGGAATCAGTTTTTTGTTTCTTCTTTCTAGTATAGGTCCAATCATTTGTTTCTTTTATTCTTTTAAGAGTAGGGGCCATCCATTCCATTTCTTCTGGGATATACACTATGTTGTTGTTTTTGATGACTATAGTAGATTCCTCTAAGACATCAAAGGTTCTCATCTCATTGGCAAAAAGTATTTTTATCTTGGGTGGAAAGACCAGCTGTGCTTTAATGTTGTTTTGTTTCAACAGTTTTATTATTGGCCAGACTTTCTTCTTTTGTTGTAGTATTCTGAAAAAATAGTCATTGTCAAACCTTATCAGGCTTTTATTGTATTTTAAGGGTGATTTTCTCCAAGCAGATTTTAACATTAGTTCTTGTTGAGAAATAAAAGAAATTTTATAAGTATGGATCTAGGTGGATTATTTGTTGAGCTAGAAGCAGGTTTCCTCGGTGCTCTATGCGCCCTTTTAATTCCAAATGAAAGTCTGTCTTTCAAGTCTAAAAATTCAGGAATCCAGGATGTTAAGAATGAAATAATGTCTTCTCCTTCAGTGTTTTCAGGCAGACAAAAGATCCTTATGTTGTTTCTCCTTTCCCTGTTTTCGAAGTCATCTATTTTGTTAAGCAGCCATGTATTCTGTTCAAGAAGAAACTCTTTTTGGAATTCTTCCTCTTTCAGTCTCCCTTCAATGTCATTTAGAGAAGTCTCTATATTTGTTATTTTTGTATGGTGTTGCTGTAATGGTTTATTAACAGTATCAGTCTGTTTTTGAGAATTTAATTTGAGGTTTTCTAAGTCATTTTTAAAGCCAACCATCTTCAAAGATAATTTCTGTAAGGTAGATGTCATCAGCTGCAGTTCTTTTTTCAAAGCAGCATCTGGATGAGAATTCCTTGAGTTGTTCAATTCAGTGACTCAATATATCTCCAAATTACTTGACAGGAAAAGTTTTGTATATCTCCACCAGAATTTAAATGCACGTAGTTTAGTAGTTTATCTATAGTTTATCTATAGATTTCTGATGTTTTAAACTTGAAAATAATAACATTTTCCTATATTATTCTACTAGTTTATGGAGCCCTCAAAATTCACTGCCCATTTAGGCTCCATCCCATTACCAAAAGTTTTTGAAGGTGTGTGACACCATTTGCTTGGACAGTCCTTATCCATGTCGTAAATTTGTCTCTGTCCATCAGTGTGTTCCAATATTTATAGAACATCTCAGCTGCTATACCAGTTCATACATTCTCCCCTGATAAGTCACTTTTGAATCTCCTAGTTGTTTCCATCCTCCCAGTATTAAGAAACACACTAGAGAAAATGGGAAGTACTTTAACTTACTGGATACTATAATTCCTGTGACTGCATTTGTCTCTCACAGCATGGCTTCAAAAATCACTACAGTGTGCTTGCCTATCTAATATGATCTTGTCTTCAGTAGATGAAGATGCTTTAACTACAGTCATTTTTTTCACTCTTTGACCGGTTTAACTGGTCTCGCCACCCCCTTACTAGATGTGCTCATAACTCATGAAGCTCTTCTCCCTTGCATCTCCCTTGGTACCTAAACAAAATGTCTGCCATGTTTGCCATTGACAACACTTTATTTGTATGCTTTAGTTTGCACAGAGTGGTCCCAGTAGAAATGTGTTTTGGCATCCTATTATATTTGTTCAACATTCTTGCATCTGAAGTCGGAACAATTAACTCATGCAATGCTGATGACATGGTCATCAACTGATCTAATCTGCCTTCAGATATGATAAAAGAAAGACCTAAGCACCCTATACTTTTGGTTTAAGTCCAGACAGTTAATAACAAATAGTAGAAAAATGGATGCCATGGCATTGAGGATAACTGCTAAGATTCCAGTGGTAGAAACAATTTATTATATAGTGCTTCCCACAGACATTACACTTGAAACCATTCTTAATTTAAATGTCCTGGAATGCTTTGGAACACTTCATTTCTATAACATTCAGATTGATCATAGCAAGCATGGATTATTGGTACTTGAAATGTTGTATTGGTTAACAATCTGATTAAGCAAGAAAGCTATCATTTCTCTTGTGTAGGGTATCATCCTCTAAGTTCTGAAATATGAGGTCTCTTATTTGCTTCTCAGATATACACTGACAGGGCAGAACTCCAGACTTGCCCATGCCAATTTTGCTGTTTTATAGCACATACCTCCAAAAGGGTAAATCACTGTCATGGTCTGGATGGAATTTATTACTGCTCAGACATACACTGGTCATGTCCACCTTTATATGCAAGATCATTAATGGAAATCTCACAATTATCATCTATGTTCATCTCTGAAATAATTATATCTGCATATCACACCCATACCCACTCCTTATAAGTCTCACAGCCAAAAATCCTAAGTGTTCCAAACCTCTCACTCTTTTCTGTTTCTAAGGACATTGTTTTTACTTCCTCAACAATCTTGAAAACATTCAAAATTCCTCAGTAGATTCACTTCCTACTAATGCTTTCTAATATTAATAGGGAACTAAAGAACTTTCTACACAATATTCCCAGCACTTAAGAATATCATAGCTGCCAGATCATTCTGTATAGTTTCTTTGTTGTTTCCCTCAATATTGATCTGTACTAAACATTAGAACTCTCCAATGACTGGCTGTGGTTCTGCAGATCACTGCTGCCCTATCAGTCTCCACTTCAACCCTTTTGTTGACATCCTGTCAAATTTTCTATGTTCTCTCTACTTTCCTTTTGTTGCTTTGATCTGGTTAGGTCATGGCTGAAAAAGCTTATCACACCAGTCTACATAATGGCTCAGATTAATGAAATAAGTAACTGGTTGGGAGGGTGACCTAATGGTTAAGGTGTTTGCCTTATAAACACAAGGTACATGGTTTGAGTCTCACAAGGGATAACTGGCTAGGCTTAAAATGGCTTGCAAGGGCAGTTAGCCTAGTACTAATCTATGAACCTAATTTCTTCTATGAACCTAAAAATAATATGTTTCATTTTGCTGAAAACATGGTTTATTCATATATTTATTTTGTTATTGTCCCTGGCATTACTATGAATGTCCAGGGAATGATTTGAGCTGGATATTAATTATGCATCTATAGCCTTTGTATACCTCTGTATATGCTCCTGTAGCTGGCAGGGGATGCAGTGGGTTAAGGCTTTAAACTGTAGTTCATGTGATACAGGGTTTGATTCCCTCAAACCTCATTTTACCTACTTTGTGAATTTGAGCAAGCCACTTAAGCAGGCATTGCTCCTGGTTCCCCAAAAGTGGGACTGTGTGCCTAGTTGGCTTACCAGTTTGAAAAAAGTGTGTTATTTTTCTTCCTTTTTGAAATCAACTTCAAGAGGATAAGTTGTACAACCCAAAAACCAATAAATTAAATAAAGCGCCCCAAAGCCTTATCCACCGAAAAAAAAACATTTAATAAGTTCCATGGCAATCACAATAAAAAGTTTGCATAATGCATTTTTAGTATTGCCTCTCCTAATATCATAAAAATGTTTGTAAATTCTTCTCTTTAGGCATCTTTCAGTTTTATCTATGTAAAAGGCTTCGCATTTCCTGCACATCACGATATAAACAAGCCCCTTACTGTCACAATTGTAGTAAGACTTGGAAATTATGTGTTTATTCCTACTGCTAACAGCTATCTCAGAAACATTGGCTATAAATGGACACTGCTGACATGCTCCACACTTGAAGGTTCCCACTTTCTTACTAGCCTGAACCCCTTATTTGTTTTCAATAAGGTCCTTGATACATCTACCTTTTCTAAAATCAACTTTAAAGGTACATCAGACTTTAGATTTAGATTGGATAGCTTAGAGAACCTGTCCCATTCCCTTTGGACAGTGCCTTTAATAATATGATTTACTGTTTGAATTTAAAACGCTTGATGCTGACAATGTTTATTTAAGGGAATACACAAACCACGAATCTCCAAATACCAACTATTCCACAAGAAATCCGCTGGACTGCCAAGTTTCTTTACACGAAAATATTTTATTCAAATTAATCCAATTTATTAAAGTAAAATGCTGTTCATCCAGCAGTATCATTGGACTTCTTCAGACAAACGAAAAATGTTTAAAACCATTCAAATCACATTTAAATAACCTTCCTTGTGTCACATGGTTAACCAATAAAACATTTTAAAGTCATAAATACTTAAAAATATTTGAACTATTAAAATAGAACTTTTCATTTTAAAATCGATCATATCATTCTAGCAGCAACCAATTATATCCATACCTTGCAAGCATATTAGTTACGCAAAGTGGATAAAAATAAAAAATAAAGAATAAAAAATGAAAAATAAAAGGTGAAAAGGGAGAAATAATCACCCATTCACCCATCTCTAAAATTACAAGTAAACCAAATTTTTACAAATATTTACATACTAATTTTAAATACATTGTTAATCGATACACTTCATCTTTCCAAACTTTTCAATTTCAATAAACACATTATTGAACATTTTTCATTTAAGCCTGGATCCATATAGGCATTCAACCTAATTTGCCAGATTAGCTCCATTTTTTCCAATATTAAATTTGATGGGCCACCCCTTATATCTTGATAAACCTGATCTATCACTTTGCATTTAAACCTCTGATTGGGGTATGTTAGTACATGCCTTGCTAAAGCATTTTCTTCCTTATGTTGGGTTATGCTTCTAAGATGTTTGTAAACCCTTAGAAGCATAACCCAACATAAGGAAGAAAATGCTGTGGTTTTGAAATTTTGCATGCTATAATTAAACAAAATGAAAGGGTGTTAGGAGTGCTGAATGAAAGGATTAACAATGTAAATGTCTGTATAGTGAAAGATTTAATGTTTACTATTGATGAGGAGAAAAATAAATAGTTGATGAAAAAGTAACATTGATAGTTAACAGGGGGAAAATTAAGTTAAACAGGGATTTATATGAATATGAACAGAACATTCAATACCCCAAACCCAAGGGTTTTGTTAATTTTGAGAGGCATGGGGATGATGGTGCTGGACACAATAAGGGTAGGAGTGTTAACTATGGCTCCAATTACATGGATCCTGTGGATTATAACAATACCAATACAGGTGAATTGGTTGGGCCCACTGATTACCAAGACCCTTTAGAGTATCCCCCCCTCCGAAGTTCTGAGAAACGATTGGAGGGGGAGGAACAACTGGAGGGTGAGCTAGGTCTAGTGGGTGACAATGGTTTAACTATTGAAGGACAGGAATTGGAGCTTGAGGGATGTATAAGGAAGGATGGACACATATTAACATGCCAGGGCACACATAATTTCCAAGTCTTTTACAATTGAGACAGTAAGGGGCTTGTTTATATTGCGATGTGCAGGAAATGCGAAGCCTTTTATATAGGTAAAACTGAAAGATGCCTAAAGAGAAGAATTTACGAACATCTTTATGATATTAGGAGAGGCAATAATAAAAATGCATTATATAAACTTTTTGTGGTGGTTGCTGTGGAACTTATTAAACATTTTTTTTTCAGTGGATACGGCTTTTGGGTGCTTTATTTCATTTATTCCCTTTTGGCATCCTTTAGATGACTATCAGCTACACCTGTGGTATCTCCTCATCCAATGGGCCTACTGAGCCCCACTCCACTTAGCCCATCCCCAGAAATAAATTTGGACCAATATACAGGGCTAGCAAAAAGATTTAGGCACTTGTAGCATCATTCTTTTGCTAAGGAGTATTTTCTTGATCTATCCATCCTCTTCACTGACCTTATGGTTGGGATGGACAGTAGACCTGAACACTGTATTGCAGCACCCCATGCTCTTTTCTCCAATCTCTAACAGAGAAAGTAACTGTGCAAATTTGCCCTGATTATGCATGCCTCACCTCTGAGTATTAGGCACTGCATGCTTGTCCTAACTGCCTGCACCATTGCTGATCTGCTTGTGTTCCCTAAGACATAATATGGCTTTTACTGCTCTAAAGTCACCTGTTTATTTTTAATTGTGTTTTATTTTGCTTTACGGTTATGACAGCTGAGCCAGTAGGGCGAAATTTCAGTCTAGCCAGTTCAAAAAAATAAATAAATAAAACAAGAGTGAACAAGTATTATAAATTCAGAACTGGGCACTGAAATGATGCTGTAAAATTGTAAATGGTGAATTCAGAGATGGATTGAGATGATAAAGATAGAGGATGTGAAAATAAATGGGGAATCATCAGACTTAGTAGCAGTGATGGAATAAGAAGGATGGCAAATTGATGTGCAAACATAAGGGCAGGAGAAGCCAAGGTTAATATACCTAACCTAGTGTAACTAATAGTTAAGGCAAAATGGGGGAGGGGTAGGGAGGACCAAATGTACACATTAAGTGCTAATGCAGTGTGAAGTGTGTAAGGGAGTGTCGTTTGAGAACCATGAGTTGTAAGTGAAATGCGATATTGGTTGTGCTTGTGAGGAGGTAAAACATAGATGAATGTTATTTATGCTATACAAAAACAAGATTAAAGCAGAAGGCTAATGTAATGCTACACTATGTTAAAGTGTTAAGTTAGTGAAAAAGTTGAATGCTTTGTCACTGCTATGTTGAGTTTTTTTTTGTAGAACTACAGCAATAAAACAACAGAGTTTTTATTTTTTTATTATTTCTTTATTTGACATTTATTAACTGAGTTAGTCCAACTGAGCCAGAGGCCTATTTTCAGTGGAGACCCGAGGAGAAAGCTCCAGAGATTTTATAGCTACAAGTACAAAATTTAACATAGCTAATAATTAATTGCAACACAATTCAAAAAGCAGTAGTAATGCAGTTACAGATAATTAATATGTACAGAACAAAATGTGAATAAGATAAGAATACAAAGCAGAGAATGATAGTAGCTGTAATATCAGCAGTGCTTTTTTTTTTTCTTGTTGCAGACAGGTAATATAGAGAATGAAACAAACCTTAAAAAAAAACAAAAGTTAGCATAGAAGCTAGGTACGACATACTTTATGCCATTTGTGATCACCTGTGTAGCATTTATTCCTGGCTTGGGGGGGGGGGGGTGATGAGGGAGTACTGGGCTAGGTAGGGTCATAACACAAGCAAGACTTTATGCCAAATAAATGTAGTCTAAGCTCTTTTTTGAAGTGTTTAGGGTGGGAGATGGTTCTTATATGTGAGGGGAGTTTGTTACATGCTTGGGCTACACTGAATTTGTAAAGTAGCTTTCTAAAATATTTGTGGGGTTTATAAGTGTCAAGGAGTTGTTGATTTGATGTACGGAAAGTATGGTTTGGGGAATTATAGGATACCAGGGAGGACAGACAGTGGCAGGAAGTAGGTTTGTAAAGTACAGAGTGTATGATTTGAAATTAAAACATTTGGAGTAGTTGGTGGAATTCTAGCCATTTAAGAGAGTTGAGTGCTAGGCAGTGGTGTGAGTTTTGTGGAGAGTTAGTGGCAAACCTGGCTACTTTATGGTAAGTTTGTTGAAGTTTGGAAAGATGTGTGGAATGAATGGAAGTGAGAACAGGGGCTGCATAAAGAAGGGAGGGAAAGAGAAGAGATTGAGCTATGGAAAATCTAGCTTCTGAGGTAAGAAATGTTTTTATTTCCGTAAAGTAGATCTAGTTTTTGGAATGTGTTTTTTTTTTTTTTTTTTTTTTTAATATATATTTTCTTGAATGTTTGTTTGTCTTTCGGCTTTTCCCAGTAAGGGGTCGCCACAGCGGAATTCCGGTCCGCTAATGATTGGCAGTAGATTTTTACGAAACGCTGAGGTGCCAGCTCGATGCTTAATCTTCAATGAAGGCACGCCCATTTACGCACGCATGTCTTTTGAATGCTACCCAACCACGGGGAGGACATGCAGACTCTACACAGAAGGCACTCCCAAGCCCAGCCGAGAATCGAATGGGAGAACCTCTTGCTGTGAGGTTACAACGCTACTGCCGTACCACCGCGACATCTCCCTGGAGATTAAATTTAAGTTCATCATCAATAATTGTACCTAGGAGCTTTGTGTAGGGTTCAGATAGGATGGTGGTCTTGTCCAGGGATGGGATAATAAAGGAGGATTTGTGGTAAGAGAGAGGTAAAGGAAAGAATAGTAAGAGTTTAGTATTTTTTTGGATTTAAGATTAGCTTATTTTTGGTGAGCCATGTTTCAAAGGATAGGAAATAGTTTAGGGTGTGTATGTGGAGGTCAGATAAGTTGTCAGAGATGGAAATAAGTGTAGAATTGTCACTGTACTGAATGAGGGTGGACTGTTTACAGGAAGTATGGAGGTTGTTTATAAATATATTAAACAGAAGGGGGCCTAGGATGGATCCTTGGGAGAAATCATATTTTATGGGTAGAAAAGAGGGGCAGGAAGTGAGCCATCTGACAGATTGCTGCCTGTTGGAAAGAAAGCTGGTATACCAGGTGAGAGAAGTAGAGGAGAGGTTAAGATAATTGAGTTTATAGAGGAATAAGGGGTGGAAAACAGTGCTGAATGCCTTGGAGAGGTTGAGGAAAAGAGAAGATACAAGTTTGTTGTCTCTGGCCTCAGCAACTGCGTGGGTAAAAGCCAACAGTGCAGTAGAAGTACGGTGGTTTGGTCTGAAACCATGCTGGGTGTGAGTCAGTAGGTTTTGTTGAAGTTGAAAATTGAGTAGTTGAGTATGGATGCACTTTTCAAGTATTTCTGATAGAGGGGAAAGCATGGCTATGGGTCTGTAGTTTGATGGGTCAGTTTAATTGCTACCTTTATGCAGTGGGATGGTGCAAAAGGCTTTCCAAATGTCAGGGACGGTGCATTCTTGAATGGATCTATTTATGAGCAGGGTACAGGGTAGGCAATGGATTCTGCAGCAAGTTTGAGAAAGACAGATGGTAGGTGATCTGCAAAGGGAGAACAAGGTTTAAGCTTCAGCAGGCGTGATTTAATACAGGCTGTGGGGATGGGTCTAAGGGATAAGAGGGTGTTGTTTGCTGGAGTAGGGTGGTTTGAGAAGGGTTAGAGTTAAGATTTCTTTGTGCTAATTTTTGGATGGTATCAAAGAATTAATTATTGAGGAGTGTAGCACTTTCTAATGGGGTATTGCTGGGGAATGGGGCAGGGGTGGATGGGTTGCCGAGGTGTAGGATCTTGTTTAGGGTGGCCCAGAATCTTTGTGGGTTAGATATTCTGTTACACTGGGGTGAGTTGTAGAAGGATTTTTATCCTTATAAACTAGTTTCTTGGTGAGGTTACGCAGCTCTTTATAGTTTTGGAGGAGAGCAGGAGTTTTGGTTTTAGCCCAGGATTTCCAAGCACTATCTCTTTTGTGCATAAGAGCTTGGGTTTCTTTGGAGAGCCAGGGGGCATAGTTGGCTTTAGTTAAAAAAAACTAATAGATAACCACAAATAAAATACTGTTGCAGTTAACTAATGTTTTTTTGAGAAGAACTGGAACAATAAATGAAAAAAAATTGCATGAAATGCATAAAAAATTACATCAGGTGTATTGGAGCTGTATAACATTTAAAATTTGAGTATATACTTACTTAAGGGACAAAATTAAGTAAGCAAGCAAATAAACAAATAAATACATTGTACTACATTTCCTTTTCGGTAACTGTGTAATGTTAAGATAAACTTGTAAAGTGGACTAGAATTATACTTGCCATTTTGGAAAGGTACTGTACAAGTTTCACAGAGTTTGTTACTTGTAGGTTACTTCACTGTAATATAATGTTTTTTTATATATTACTTGCAGACTAAGTTCAGACTAAAGGAGCAGGAAATTCTGTTGGGGAAGTTATGGCTGGAATATACCATCAAGACAGAGATACTGCCTGAGATTACTCTAAAGACTACAATGGGCAGTACATCTTTAGCAAAAAGCAGCTGTTTTCTAATTAAGCTTTAAGTTGTGTTTTTCTTCCTTTCAGGCTGTGTACTCTTTGTATACTTGCTTGGATCATAAGTGATTTAATACATTTATTTCAAATAAAGAATGATATTAAACTAACAATCAAATCAGCATATAGCTGAAAAATAGCTTCACTCATATCTGTTTGATTAGATAGATATTTTGGTGTATTTCTGGGTAATAGTGGTTATTTGTCAAAATCTACTGCCAATCATTAGCGGACCGGAGTTCCGATGTAAACAAACAAACAAAACTGGGTAATATTTCTGAAGTTTTAGTTCAGTTGCCACAGATTCTAATAATGTCATACATTACAGAAGAGATGAAATGAACAGAAGTACTATATTCACAAATATCACAGGCAAGCAACACAACAGGTGATATGTTCCCACCATCAGCTGCCTGTGAGTACTGCTCACAGTTCCATATTAAGGAGGATTCCTGAACTTATGTTTTACAGCTTACCCAATACTTAGCCCTTGGGTAAACCCACTCTATCCTGTGCAAATATACCCTCAGATCTGACAACCATGTGTCAGAACTGCCCTAGTTGGGTGTAACTTGTGCATAGGACCCCAAACATATGAAAAGAGTATATAAATACATATATTTTCATTCATATGTTATGACCCCTTTTATTGTTTGCTGTGACACACATATGGTGCCCGCCTCAGATATGCCTCCCCCATGAATCAAAACTGATGAGTAGCATAGCCTACCAGTCATATCAATACTGAGGTTTTATGTGAATATCTAATACCTATAATGAAAGATATATTAACTGAAAATTGTAGCATATCAGTGAGCTGATGGTGTAAGAAAATCACATATCCATGCTACATGATAGGAAGTATAGCATAAACTGTTAAATTATTTTTACTCTAGAATATTTTTCTCTTCTTGATATTTTAATTATATACAGTCTGGATCAAAATAACTGGTATCATATTTCAGGTCTATCAGTCCAAATGTCATCTGTGCTATGTCATTATCTCTGGGAGCAAATGATAAACATTCTAAAAAGTAGCTGATTTCAAAAACAGGTTTGATTAATGTCTCTATATAATTTGGGATCTCTTGATTGTATTCTCCTGAATAATGTATCAGTCCTTCCTCAATATTTTTATAATCTTTTTCTCTCAAATGGTTTCAATATGATTTTTAGAGTCAAATAATTACAACAAAATATCTTTTGTAGCTTGTTTTATAGAAGAAGTTTTGCACGTGTTAGCTGATTAACCATTTCACTCTCATAAGCAGAACATCTTAGCATTCAGTTAGGTATTTTGTTTTAAAGGGGATTTTATGTTGGAATTCACTGACATCAGAGAAAAATCCAGTGGGAATTACATGTTGAGTAGTAAATATTAACAATCTGGAAACTTCAAACCTCACATGATTCAACTAGTTTTGTCAGAAAGTTGAGCGCATTAATTTTACATTTATGCACATATTATCATGTGTAACTGAGACTGTAAGAAACCCCTGGACCATAGAGCTGTATCTCTGGTGTTTGTATCAGACGGTGATCAATAGTGAAAAGACGTTTGAGAAGGAACAATTCATTTTTTATGAACTCAGCACAGGTTAGAGCAAGTCTCAGACATAAGAGTGGATATCACAGCTGTAGCTTAGTAAAGTGAGGTCATTGTACTTGCATAGCATTGGAAAGTTAGAGGCCTACATACTCTACGGCAAGCCATGGTCATGAAGAATTAATAGCTGGGAGATAGCTTGCTTCCCCTGTGGTGATAAAGTGGATTTCTTAACTACTGCTGCCATTCTAAGAGGGGATTCTTGGAACTGAAGCATCTGAATTATTTGCATGTGTTATAGACCAGGCCATAGTGCATGAACAATATACACTAAAAGTCTGTGAAATCTGTCTGACAAGAGTTGTAGAAGTAATAATATACTCCTTGTACATGAAAAGTGATGCATATTTGAAAATCTTCTATACCAAATGACATATCACAGTTGTCAAAAGGGAAATTGCTATGAAAAAAAATATGAATATATAGTATGTGTCAGGCAGACTTGATTTAGGTCTGCAAGAATAGCAAAACTGCAAATAAAAAACATATACCTTTCAAACTGAAAGAATTGATATACTGGATGATACTGGAATTAACTGGATGTAACTGGAATGAGACTGGAATGAATGTCTTTATCTGTTAAATACCCAAACCTAGGCTTAACGGATGCCAGCCTCTTCTTTTAAGGAGCCAAGTCTTCTTGTACCTTTCACAATACAGCCTGCAAACTATAGTTCAGTTAAGAATGCTTTATTATGTACAGAGAAGTTAGATGTCAGCAATATTCAAACAACATAATATTCTGGAATGCTGGATAACAGTAACAGCGTTGACAAATATAGCCAAAGGTTCTGAGCGTATACTCAGGTTATTCTGAATAATATCAAACAAAACAGTCTTTTCCTTCTGAATAGTATCATTAATATTCTGGAATCCTGAATATTTGACATGTCTCCTGTACTCAGACTCGAAAGTCTGAACTGCAAAGACTTTCTGCATATCAATCCAAATGAACTAATTTAACTAATTGTACCTGAAGTATTTACTAATAATAACAAAACATTGTTCTACAGGGTATGGGACTTTTTGATGACGGCGATTCGTCCCCAGCAGTTTTGACCCCTGATGATTTGACCCCACAAAATATTATCTTACCAGCTTTTGATAAAGCAAAACATAAAAAAGAAATACTTCAGAATTAAAATAAAACTGTGTGCAGTATCCAATCTGTTATGTAATGAGCATGCACATTTCATTACACAGCTATACCACAAAATAAAAAAGTGCATTTGAACATTTCCGGTTAAGCAAAACATTACTTGCTTAACCATCATAACATAATAAATCGACAGATAAATCCAAATGAGGCTTGGCAACAAGCCATGTTGTCCTGGGACATCTTCAAGGGGTGTTATGTTGATATTAATGGGAGTTCAATGAGTTGGGGAGGTGAAAGGTTTAAACGGTGTGAGGGATGATTTGAAGGAAATGAGATAAGGGTGGGAGGGGCTTAAGGCATTTAGATGAGTGAAGCTGGGTAAGTAATCACATTTTGGCCTGAACTTGCTAAGGCAAGGTACGTCCATGATGACCTGGGTAGTCTGGGAGGTAGGCCTTTGAAATTAGGAGGTAAGTTGGTAGATTAGCCGAATCATGGAGGGTGCATTTCAAATGTATTCGGGGACTTCTGTAGGACTGAGCATATTTTATCAATTTAAGATTAGTGATGGGTTTGCATGGTACTGCGGTGGTGGTGCTGCGGTAGTGTTGTCGCCTCACAGTAAGATGTTGTCCTGTTCGATTCTCAGCTAGAGCGTCTACTGTGTGGAGACATGTGTGAATTGGTGTACCTTTGTTGAAGCTTGTGCGTCAGAGCTGGCAACTCGGCATGTAAAAATCGACTGCCAATCATTAGCGGACCGGAGTTCCGCTGTGGTGACTCCTAACCAGGAAAAGCCAAAAGACACAACAAAAAAAAGTGATGGGTTTGCATGGAGGGGGTTAGTTTATTAGCTTGTCCGGGGTTGTTTGCTAGGCTTGGTAGCACTGGAACTGGTGTTCATTCATTGCTGCTGTCAGGTTGAAAGAAAAAAAAAAAATATATATATAGATATATATATATATATATATATATATATATATATATATATATATATTTATTTTTTTCCCCCATTGGTTGGAGCGTACGGGGGTTGAATGCGAGCATTGGGAGTTGAGGTGGTGATGTTCGCGAGTTTGCTGACAACTCGCTCTGCAAACACAAAGGTTACTTATCCCACTACACTTCCACAAAGGTTACTTATCTCACTACACTTGAAGTGCTGTACTAAGAAACACATTCATTCTGTATTATTGACAACATTAGGCTGGTTGCCAGAAAACCTCTGAACACACACTGTCTTCTTCTGATATTGTGTTTTCTTCACAACATTCAGCGGCACCTGCAACTTACAGAACAGAACTGCATCACAGAATATTTTGGTACATTGCCAGTAAATGGTGTATTGAACAGTTTGGTCATACATGGCACTTTGGTCATTTGTACTCAAAAAAAAAAAAATTGAATTTACTTGAGACCGTCATGAACTCTGTAATCGTTTTCAAAGTCAAACAGTAAAGACTCAAGCAGTGTTATCAAGTGTTAGATAGAATTATAAATAAGAAGTGTTGGTTCGCAGGCTTGCAGCAGGCATCTTTGCAGAACATGCACAGTTGTGGCCTTTGGGGTGGTTGACCATTGCTTCTGAAGTGGGCATGATCGGATGCCACCATTTTACTTCTGTTAACTGTAAAAAAAAAAAAAAAAAAATTTGCACTTACAGATTACTCTTTATTGGCATATTGACAGCTAGTTCCTTTACAATAGCTTAACTGCATTGATTCACACAAGATGATTTATCCTCTATTTAGTTCTAATGAGCTATTTTGATATTGGAAATGAATGCTTTGTTTTCACTGTTTGAGTAGAGATCGGTTCACGTTGGAAAGCTGCTTTCATTAATATTTTCAACCATTAACCCCTTTGCACACCTTCATATAGCTATAATTTGTTATGATTCTGCTATGGGTCTGGCGAGGTGTCTTCTCTTGTGGGCCAGCTGCACATGTTGAGATGTCAAAAAAAAAAAAAAAGAGAAGGTTTTTGGGCAAACCCTTATGGCTGCCTGCCCGTCTGCTTGATGGCTTTTCTCGTTCGGCTCTGGCGGTTGACAGAGCGGTGTGGCTATTGGCACATTCACGGCTGTGGTCAGCCTTGTTTTGTTAAAAACAAAAGAAAGAAAGAAAAAGCAAAAGGGAGACTCTCGGGGGTACAGGATAGCACAGAGTTAGCGGATTTACCGATATAAAATATCGGCATGAACATTGTGCCGTATCAGTGATACAGCTTGTAGGATATTTAGCGAACTCCCTAATATACCAGTCTTTTGTTTCTGGATGCAGACCTGCTTTGCTTTTCTTTCCTTCACTCTTGACAATGTTGCTCCAATGTACTCCCAGTGCGGGTATGGGTGTAAATCATATGGTGACAATGGGTTGAGCCAGTACGGCCAGTTGTTCACATATTATTTGATTTACTTATTTTATTTATTTGACATTTGTTTACTGGGGTGGTCTGACTGGGTCTACAGAACCCATTTGCAGTAGACGTCTTGGGAATTAAGCTCTGCATATACTGCCATACAAATAAAACCCAGTACAATACAAATGCAGTATAATCCAGTACAATACCAGTGACAGTCGATATATTATACAATATAAGTTGAAGGAACATAAACCATGCTACAAAATATTACAATATATACTACACACCTAGACAATTCTATAAGTTAAAACATTATGCACAATAATAGTCATGCTCACCATATGTATAAGTTATGAGTAAATAGTGTCCAAAGTACTATGTAGATAGTGCAGTGTATGAAATTGACTGTTGTAGTACATGGGAAAATAGAAGGTTGGTTTCAGTTAGGAAACAATAGCCTGGAAGGGGATGAGGCAGAAAGATAGTGGGGAGTTAGGAATAGAGGCATTACAGTCTGAGCAGTAGTGTCAGAGTATGGTATACAAACAGAAGGAGTTAGGAGACCCTTAGGATCTTCAGACGGAGGGAGTGAAATGTGACGAAAGAGAAGGATGAGGTTAATTGGAAGTGGGGGAAGCTCTTAGCATTAGGTAGGAGTTACAAGTGTGCTGGATCATACAGGTAGCATTTCAGGAGTGTGGGTGTATTACTGTGAGGTTGTAGACAGAGATGCATGTGCATGCATGCAAGGGGCCTGAGTGAGGCTGTATGAATTGGTGTGTCCAGGAAGGTGTCTATGACTGGGGTTAAGGAAAGTGTATAGATTTTGGATGTGTGTGTGCCATTCTAAATATCCATACTACTGTAATCTGTTCTATTAACTTTTTAAGTTTATAAGAGGAATATTTAAAATATTACCTGACTATTTGGTAAGCTGCTAGTCAGCTATTATTAGCTTTCATGCATGGTGTTGTTAGACTACATATTATGTTGGCTCGAGTGGCTCATGGAGATGAGGATTACAAGCTAGGCAGAGGGTTTTATAATATAAGTTAGCTTGACTTATACAGGGTGCTAGTTGATGTGGTTTGGAATCACAAGGTTACCCTGGTTGTGGACATTGCTAGGTCACTTTAGGGGTGGGGTTTAATTTTAACTTGACTGGTAGTTGGGTATTCGATAGGATCATTGGAAGCATAGGTTCAGTGATGGCTGATTTGTCATAGGTGTGAGTAGCAGTGGTACCTTCCTTCTCGGGTTGGCAGGATAAGTTGTCCTTGAAGATGTCTTGTACTGGCTTTATGTACTTTGGATGATTTACTGTTCTTTTTCCTGGCAGATGGTGGTGTATCGAGTACCATTCAGGGCAATATACACTGAATTTGCAGATGAAGGAAGCAGTGCGGGCAAGGAGGTTATGCATGGGGAGCACAAGTGGGCATCGGTACTGAGTGAAGTAAGTGGATTTCTACGTTGTTGAGTATTGGTAGAGAATTTACACTGCTAGGCAGAGAAGGACAGGCATATGAGTTTGTGATCTCAAGGTTAATTGATTGTACAACCTATTAACCGTTCAGTAGGCTAGATCTATATTTGAAACTTGTCCCTGCTTTTAGGCCTTTGCATTCAATACTAAAAGGGAGCACAGTCAGTGGCCATTCGTAAGAGTTTGGGTTTCTACAGTGGGTTGGATGAGGTTACAGGTGTAGCATTTTATTTAGTGCTCATAAAGGCAGTCAAGTTGGACGTGGCTTAGGTAGGTGGAAGGGAGTTACAGCAATGTTATTATTAAAAGAAGTTATTAGGTTACTGGCTTGGGGGTGATTACAAACTTGATAAGTTCTGCTCTTAATTTCGTGGGTGGCTTATCATTCTTGTTCAAGGGGGCTGGTTCCATACTTTGGTGCACAGTATGGCAAACACCAGATGGGGGTGGCAGGGGTCCTTGCCAGTGCCTCCACATTAATTATTGGTATGTGGGCACAAGAAATTTACTGTTTTCTTTTCTTTGCTGATTGCAGAAGTGCAGAATGCATCATGTGGTGGCTTGAAAAATGGGATATGAATAAGAAGGTGTTAGGATGGCTGTTCTTGCCTCTGGAGTGGGGCACAATATTGGTCCTTGAGTATAGAATAACAATATGGAAACCCTACAACAAACAAGCATGATTAAACGGGGATGACATAATAGGAATATGGGGCAGGGTAGTGGCTGCACAGTGGATTGATATGGTGGGCCTTTGGTAGTGTTGGCTGGTGGTTAGAAGATTTACACTTGTTTCTTTTCTTTGCAGAGTGGTTTGCTGGACTGGTAAGTATCGAGGTTGCAGATAGACAAATACATAGAGGACATCAGTTGGTTGCTGGAAGGAGGTGAGCTTGAAAGTTGGATGCTTCTGTCACAGATGTTCCTACCGCTGGCAGCTCAATATTGGGATATCATCCGGGCAAGTTAACTTAAACTGAGCTATGAATGGGGATTTATAGGTCTTGTGAGTATGAGTGGCTGTGCCTCTACTGTTTGCAGGCTTTTCATCTGGTAACTTGTAACTATGGGCTCATAGGATTTTTAAGAATGGAATTTTCTTATGGACTGGGTCTGTTATGGAATAGTGACTCTTTATTTACCGTGGGCATCCATGAAATTGCTAACATAGAAGGTGTAGCGGACCTTTCTGAGGTGGTGCTTGAGGGAACATAAACTTATCACAGGGGAATGGTGGGCATTAAGGTCTTGCTTTAGGTGTCATAGGTTTACAGGTTTTCTTTCCGGAGTGGTGCATGATAACGTGTAGGTAATCCACTTTACTATTTGCTCATTAGTCACATGGATGTTAAGGGGATGTGAAGTTAATTATGGCTAGGGGTTCCTTATGTTGAAGGGTTGGGATAGGTTTGTTGTAGGAGACTGATGGTCATTGGTTCATGGTGGAACACGTTTGGCAAGCATTGAGTAATTGGGTCAAGTTGTGAGCTACATGAGTTTCCTTGCATGGAATTGTGGTCTGATTTACTGTACTTGAAGGAGAGAAAGATATGGTTTAATTTCTGCATACGGGATGGGGTTGTCATGTCGCTAATCTTGTTTTGACCAGGTGGCATAGGGCATTTTCATTCTGGTATAATCTGGTTTTGACTGTGGCCTAGGGCATTTTCAGTTTGGTATATTGTTGGTGGTATACAAGGGTATTGATAGAGCAAAGAGGGGTCAGAATGTTAAAGCCATCATGGGGTTTAGGTGTCTTACTGTTGATATGGGTAGTTGGTGTTGGCAAGGCGGTTGTTAAATGGCATTTTGAAGTTTTCAGGTTCTGCATGTCATTGGGCAAGTAAAAAGAATTGTTTGGGAAGGGTGATATGCAATTGCTTTAATTTGGTGGCTGTGGTTGAGTATTCTTGCTCCAGTGGCATGTGATGCTTTGGTAAGTATTAGGTAATTGCCTGGGGCTGGTAATGTCCTGGTAATTATGGTACACCAAATGATGTCTGGCCTTATCCCCTAAGGGTGGCTAGCTGACGGAAGTTGGTGGTGAGAGGGAACAGCCTGGTCAGGCTGCTGGCAGAGAAGAGGGACAGGCTTGCCCTCTTCTTTTCCCCCTCTGGTATCTGGTGGTGCATTTCAAGGAGTTTTTGTTGAATAGATAAAGAAGCGAAGGTAAGGATGCTGCTTATTTGGTTTGAAGGTAATTCAGTGAATGGTTTAGTAAGTGAGCAAAGGTATGGATGCTGCTTACTGGAAAGGATGAGCAGGAACTTTGTCCTGATTAACATTTTAAGGATGTTTATAAGTAAAGTAAGTGAGAAAAGGTATGGGCGCTGCTTACATGGGCAGGATGAGCAGGTACGCTGTCCAGATTAACATTGCAAGCATGTTTATACTGTGTTTAGAATTGACTACACCATGTCCAGTTGTATTTAACAAATTTTGGTAATCAAAGTTATGCTATGGAAGTTTTGATAAAGGTCATCAAATGTCATTCGGTGTGTTGTGTTTATTGAAGGGGACTGGGACAAATGAGGATTGGCAACATGACAAGTTGTCCTGGGACATCTTCAAGGGGGTATTAGGTTGATATTAATGGGAAATCAATGGGTTAGGGAGGTAAAAGGGTTAAACGATGGGAGGGATGATTGGAAGGAAATGAGATAAGGGTGGAAGGTGCTTAAGGGATTTAGATGAGTGTAGCTGGGTAAGTAATCACATTTTGGCAAGAACTTGCTACCCTCCCACCCCCCACCCCCTTTTTTGTTGGCGGATCGGTGGGTTTGTGTTTATTTTATTCTGGTAGGTGGAGAAGAGGGACAGGCTTGCCCTCTTCTGTTCCCCCTCTGGTGTGTGGTGGTGCATTTCAAGGAGTTCTTGTTGAATAGATTAGCAGGCGGAGGTAAGGACGCTACTTATTTGGTTTGAAGGTAATTCAGTGAATGGTTTAGTAAGTGAGCAAAGGTATGGATGCTGCTTACTGGGCAGGATGAGCAGGTATGCTGTCCTGATTAACATTACAAGGAGGTTTATAAGTAAAGTAAGTGAGAAAAGGTATGGGCGCTGCTTACTTGGGCAGGATGAGCAGGTACGCTGTCCTGATTAACATTTCAGAGATGTTTATGCTGTGTTTAGAATTGACTTCACCATGTCCAGTTATATTTAATAAATTTTGGTAATCAAAGTTATGTTATGGAAGTTATAATAAAGTTCGTCAAATGTCATTTGGTGTGTTGTGTTTATTGAAGGGGACTGGGACAATATATTTTAACTTGATGACACTATCAAAAAAAAAAAAAACAAACAACAAAAAAAGTTAAGAAAAGAAATGAGAAAAATATGAGTTCCGTAGCTATGCTTTATAAAATGAAAGTGCGACATTAGTAAGGGGAAATTAACTCTAAATTCTAATTAAATACAATTATATAAAATACTATACAAATATGGAGTATAAATATATATAATTGAGTATTACAGTGAAATTTAAGTAAATATCACAGCGAAGAAAAAAAAATTAATAAAAAGTGTGCATCAGAGTCGGTTAAAAGAAAAGCACAAACTACCTGCAAAGGCACACATCAAGTTAAACAATTCCGTAAAAAGAATTTCCCTGTAATCATTTTATGAAAATACGAATGAATATGACAAATAAGTCAGGTAATGTACACAGTTACATTCCAATATATATATTAAAACCACAAGATTAAAAAGCAGATGAGAATGTATAGGCCATTTTATAAACTAATTTCTTATACACTTAATGACTAACAAAAGGTATGCAGAAGTTACAATTCCCATAAAAGACTTTTGGCTTTTCCCGGTTAGGGGTCGCCACAGCGGAACTCCGGTCAGCTCATGATTGGCAGTGGATTTTTACAGTGCCAACTTGCCAGCCCAACGCCCAACCTTCAACAAAGACATGCGCATTCACATTCACACCTACCTGCATGTCTTCAATGTCACTCGACCACAGAGAGGACATGCAGACTCCACACAGAAGGCGCTCCAGCCGAGAATCGAGCAGGGGAACCTCTTGCTGTGAGGCGACAATGCTAACCATTGCACCACCTAAAAAAAAAAAAAAAAAGTATCAAATAAACATACCATATAAAGACACGAAAAGTAATTAAATATTTAAATCCACAAGGAAAAACAAGGGCAAGTAGAAAATAATCACAGGCAAAAAAATACATAGCAACATAATAGAAAGTGTAACTACTGCCACCTACCGGAAACTAGTAAAACAACATCAATTAAATAAATATTAACATTATAAAAATAAAATATATTTTAAAATCAAAGACATTTCAGTATAATTATTGTGTATTTCATTAATGAAATAATACAGAAAAAATAATTATTAAAATTTATTTGAGGTCAAATAGTCCTGGGTCAAACTGTCCACTAAGTATTCCCATAGACAATAAATGCACATTTAAACATGAAAGTGTATGCAATTGAATTGGGGTCGAATCGTCGGGGGGAGAATCATCTGGGGGCAACTCGTCTGGGGTTCAGACTGTCCTGTTTCCGTTATAAACACCTATTTATCCTTGGTTCACAAGGCTTGTAGCAGGCAAACAAGATGAGTTTGCATTCAAATGTACAGCATATTCTGTTCTTATCACCATTCATGATTGAAGGTTATTTTATTGAAACTGTATATAAACTGTGAAGCCTGCTTTAATATGACTGTATTTATAGACTTATGCAAAGATAATGCTGTATGTTTGTACATTTAAATGTTATCAGATCTATTACAAACTTATGTAAAACTATATTATTAGGCTTGCTTATCATTTAAAAGCAAAGATGCAAATGTGGATTATGTTCAAAAATGCAGGTGAAATTAACATCATCTGCAGTTAAATGCTATATATATATATATATATATATATATATATATATATATATATATATATATATATATATTCAGTATTGATTATTTTCTTCTTCTGTTACAATGACATAATGTGCTCATTCTCCTGATACTATGGTGCCAGGTACTGTTTTTCCTTATTTCTTCTTTGAAATCCTTGCCAAAAACATATCACCATTACTTTTCTTAATTTTAAAACACTGACACTTCCATGCATTTAACTTAGAAGTTGGATTTTTCAAAATTAACACCTGAATTATGCATCTGAATTATGGGCTTTGCCTCACTTAAATCACAGAAAATGACTGTATTATGACATCAACACAAAGAGACATGTATCAAGAGTTGGCTTGTTCTCATGATGAGTCACCTGTGAAATTATACTACATGCCTCACACGTTTATCAATGCTGTGAAAGTAGCAAATTGTTTAAGATATGAAAATATGTTACCACTTCTGTTAAATGTGGAAATATACATACACTGTTCGCCCAGGAGGAGAAGGCAAGAAAAGATTTATAAGGAATGCACTTTCTCTAGCTAACAATTTTGTACTTTCTACATGGCTTTATCTCTTGATCGGAATAGTGGTCCTTGAAAGTGATATTAATGTTTCTTTTTTTCTTTATTTAGATAGTTTATTAACAAGGTTGTCCATCTGGACTGATGCCTTTCTTTGTTGGAAGCCTTTCTTTGTTGGAAGCTTAAAGTCAGAAAGTGGCAAAAGGAATATGACAAAATGAAACCTAAAACAAGATGAAGTTTATTACCAGCCAATAGACTAAATCCTCTGCACTAATGCCTGAGCCCATATTTTTTCAGAAATAATATCTATAGGTATAGTGTTGCAGTTAAGGACAGTTCTCCATACCTTATATTTATTTTTTATTCATTTTTTTTTATTTTACAGTTTGTTTACCAGGATAGTCCATTTCAATGGAGTCCTGGGGTGAAAAGCTCCAACAAGGTTAAACAAGTGATAAAGTAATTAGACAAACACACCAACAAAATGTCACAAATTATATAAAATTTGTAGTATAGAATGAAATAAGAGATGTACTAATAAAATAAATAATAGTATAAAATGCTTTTACAGGGCAATCAAAGGTACTATCTCTCTCTCTCTCTCTCTATATATATATATATATATATTTATATATATTTATATAGTCTACACAAGTGAACTTCTCAAGTCAGATTACAAAATTATTTATTTATTTATTTATTTATTGCAGTTGGTTTACCAGGATAGTCCATTGGGCCACGAAGAACCCGTTTTCAATGGAGTCCTGGGGAGAAAAGCTCCAAAAAAGAATAAATGTACATTAACATTTGACAATAAATTCTAAAAGAATTCATTCAAAAGAAGCAAGAATTCATTCAAAAGAAGCAAGAAACAGAGAAGAGGGAAATTAATGACTAATAGGTAGAGTGAAGATACAGGTATAGAAGGAAGAAGTAAGGAGCATAAATGTAGGTGGAAAATTAGGTAAGAAACTAGACAGTGGGGATCAGAGATGTAGAAATTGAAAAGAAAGGTAGGTAGGGTGTGGAGAAGTAGAACAGAGAGGGCATCAGCATTATGAGAAATTAGAGGAGAAAGATAGGTATGATATGGTTAAGTAAAGGAGAGTCAGGAGGGGTGGGAGCAGGACCATTCCCAAAGGGATGACAGGTGGGAATGGAGCAAGGTTTTGAAGGTGGAGTGGTTGTTGGTGGTATGAATTTGTAGAGGAAGGGAATTCCAGAGTCAGGATAGAGAGAAGGGCAAAAGGAATGTGCCTAGAGTTTGAGCAGGTTTGTGTACTTCGAGCAAGTTTTCATTGTTTGACCTGAGCAGTCTATCAGGTTGATGCAACTGGAGAGAGGAGTCAAGGGAAGGGCAGAGAAAGGGCATAAAGATGAGTTTATGTGCGTAAGAAAGTTGGATGAAGGTGAGATGATGGGTTAATTCAAGCCAATTTAGTTTGCGAAAGGCATTACAGTGGTGAGTGGAAGATTTGGCACCCGTAGCAAATTTTGAGGTCTTCTTATAGCAGGAAGCTAGTTTAGTCTTTAGACCAGATTGGAGATTAGTAAGGAGGGGGCACCACACAAGAGGGAGGGTATGTGGTAGGTGGTAGAAAGGACATGTTTGTTTGAGGGAGTAAGGAAGCGGTTGTGATGGTAGAGTAAGCCTAGTTTTTGGTGGGTTTTATTGATATTTGTTTCAAGATGCATGCCAAATTTAAGCTGTTCATCAGTAGTGACACACAGTAGCTTTATAATAACAGAGAATATATATATATATATATATATATATATATATATATATATATATATGTATATATATATATATCTATAGAGAGAGAGAGAGAGAGAGAGATACACAACAGATAGAAATAGATAGTATTCCAGTTTAGGCACTAAGGTTCTGCATTTGTCTTGCTAAGCCGTCTGTATAGATTATTTCTTGTTTAGGTGTGATAGATGATCTGTTGATCACTCGCTGCCAGAAATTTCAAAAGACGGTGCCATAAAGGCACCTTTCTCAAAGAAAACCTTATTGGAGTTTTTTGGGAATGCAATGGATGTAAGAGGAGTACATGTCATTCTAATTTTCAGCACATACATGTCCCACATTTAATTGCAAGTAGTGATTTCTATACCAGACAGATGGCAGTCCATCAGTTATATGGAAAATATGCTTAATTTACAGAGCATTAGCATCACTGGGTTTAAGGAAAATTAATCTGGAAACTGTAATTCGCTTTTGTACTGTTTTAAAACTATAATAATAAAGGCGTTTCCACTGCATCTCACCTTTACATATTAATTTTATTTATTTGATTATTTGCATTTATTAACCAAGGTTGGACAAGTAAACAGAACATTTTTAGATTCAGCCTTGGGAAAAACATAAAAAGTTCAATAATGAAAAAAAAAATATATATATATATATATATATATATATATATATATATATATATATATATATATATATATATATATATATATATATATATATATATATAAAATATCCAGTTGTCAAGCATACAAAAAATATTTATTTGTTTGTTTTCTGTGGTAGAGTACTGATTTCCATGGATTTTTTACAGACTCAGCGATGTCTGGTTAAGAGACTTGCTCAGAGTGAAACAGTTATACACTGAAGGATGAGGGAATCAAACCTTGAACCACTGGACCACAGGAACAGCTTATTAATCCTCTAAATGAACTGCCAGACAAAGCAAACCTGCAGGGCAAAATATTAAGTCATAACGTATATATGACTAATAAAAGTATAATGGGATGCTATTAATAAGCAAACACTGAAAGATTTTTATCAGTTAAAACTAAACAAAGATGATGTTTTCAGTGGCTACATGAAACTCACTGTGGAGTCATGTTACTGATACAACCACAGACTGCAGAAGCAGTCTTTGTGTGAGTGAGTGAGTGAGTGAGTGAGTGAGTGAGTGAGTGAGTGAGTGAGTGAGTGAGTGAGTGGTTATTTCACGCACGGTGTGACTGCCCTCCTTTGAAACTTAGCATCTGGAAAAGTAGGACAGTCACCTGCCCCCAGTAATCCTTAAAAGGAAGATACTGAGGCTACTGCAGATCCTTAATGTGACCCTACTAAATAATATGAAGGAGGCTGTATGTGAAACTGTGAGTCAATGACTGAGCAAAGGTAAATTACTATTCCAAGCATTAGACAACACCAAGAAAGAAGCTCTAATACATTTATCTTAGGGATTTATGGAGAACAGAACAAGCATAGGCAGGGAAGTGACTCTGTTTTGCACAAATAATGCTGTAGAATTGAAGAAATCGGCAGCCTGTCATAATCTACTTTGTCCAAGTGAGGTGAGATCAGCATGCTGGATATCACCCCTTAAAACTGAGGCCTAAACCTCTATTGGCTTTCCGGCCTATAATGTACAGATGTGTACAGCAGTCAGCTTGTTGGGTATCTGCCTTTAAAAGAGATCTCAACCTCTAGTTAGCTATGGCCTGTAATGTAAAGAAGTGTGCAGGAATCAACATGTCAGGTTATTGTTGTTGTGTCTTTCGGCTGTTCCCGATTGGGGTCGCCACAGCGGAACTCTGGTCCACTAATGATTGGCAGTTGATTTTTACGTGCTGAGTTGCCAACCCTAACGCACAATCTTCAACGAAGGTACGCCCATTCACGCATGTCTCCATGCAGAAGACGCTCTAGCTGAGAGTCGAACCGGTCAGCTTCTTACTGTGAGGTGACAATGCTACCGCAGCAACACCACCGCGGATAGATATCACATTTTTATTTTATTTTATGTCATTTATTTATTTTATTTATCATTTGTTGGCCCAGTTAATTGCACTAGGCTAACAAACAGTTTTTAGGGGAGACCCAGGGGTATTTATACTGCTAGTAGAAAATTGGTTATGGCATTAGGGAACTTAACCCTCTCTTTTCTATAGTTGCTGTGGTATCTTTTATATTCACTTGAGCTACCTCCAGCAGATTGGGCCTTGTTGGAACATCTCATCTGAAGGATGGCACACTCAGGAGTGCAGCATTCCCTTTTGCTGTACTGCTGTGTCATTAATCAGTTTAACTGGTGAAGAAATAGAACCCACAGCCTTCTGCACCAAAAGCAAGTGTGGTACTTGCTGTGCCTTTGATACTATAAGAGCATTAGAATATAGTTTCTGTTGCTCTTTTAAAGCAGTTAATAGCACTGATCTTCCAAGACAAGAACTACCATAGATAATAACCCTGGTGTAAATTTGTATGCACCTATCTTACAATGAAGACTGGCCTTAAAGGTAGCCAAAGTAGCACTTTGTTTGACCTGTAGTGGTGACTTATTACATAAGCTAGGAATACCCTGAGTTAGGATCCTATCCTTCCAATGAGTCTTGCTTATTTGTTGGTATAGATTTAGTCTCTACTCATGGTGTTTATAGAGCCACTGCTTTTGCAGAAAAATAGGAGGCCATATGGTACTTGGCCTTCAATGGCTCGACAAGGCACATGCCTCAGGCTAGCTGCTGGGCTGAGTATAAGGAGAACCATGCTAATCTGTTGGGTAAGATCATGGATTTAAAGTCTTTTAATGTTACTGACTATAAATCTCTGGGGCTTTTCCAGTTAACCAATAAACCTGGTTTCATACATACCAAATGGGCATTGTACTCAATGATGGGTCTAGTTAGCACAGTGTTCAGCAGTAGGATAACTCCTTTGGATTTCAAAAACATGCCCTTAGAAATAAACTGAAACTGAAAGAGAGATTTCTTGACTATGGTGGAAACACGATGATTGAATGAGTCACAGGGAGAGAGTAATTCACACAAGTACACAGCTTTCTTATAACCATGTCTGTCTGTCTATCTATCTGAAGGGGATTACCTTTTATGACATATTGTGTGGCGTAGGTACTGCACTGATTACTAGTTTTTTATGTACAAAGAGGTTGACAGCAAGTTTCACAACATGAGATCTGTTGGATAACCAATTTGCAATCTAGTGTATATTGTAGTTGTTTACACAGAGTGTGTTTCATTTTTCAAAAATACAGGCAGAGGAGGAAGTGTCAAACGCCTTGGCCAGTTCAATATAAGGAATGTGCAAAGTAATCACTCTCCACAGCATCTGTGACATTTTCAAAGGAGTTTACTAAGTTGAAGAGGCATCATTTGCCCTTCACAAAATCACAAATTAATTGGATTTAGATCAGTTAAGTTTAATATGCGAGCATCGATGACTTCCATTAAGATGCATTCCATGGTTGTTGAAGCTGAAGGGCCTATGAATAGCTTGGTGTGAGATGGTCTCCCATTATGTACAGGAGTCTCAGTAGCTGTATCAGCAATTAAAATGGAGACCTCATGATCCAATGGTAATGAGGCCTATAATTTACAGAAGAATGCAGGCATCATCATCATCATCATGCCAGGTATCAGCAATTTAAACTGTGGTTTCAACTTCTAATGGCATTCCAGTCTGCAATGTCCAATATCATATTATAACATTGTAGAGACAAATCTGCATTCAATATCCATAACTTCATCTGTCCACTCTCATTTTTATTAACAATGGGAACTTTAGCTCTATTCCCTACCAGTAACCTATAACTACCTAATCCCACTCCTCTTACTTTACTCCTCATTAAGGTCAGTAGAAGGATTTCCTTACTCAGACTATGTTTCAGCATACCTCAGTTTTCATTGTCCACTGAAAATAGGTAATAGGATAACTCTCAATAGTTTTAACAGTAGTATACACTTACATATCATTATCCATGGTAAATATGCAATAGTATAACTCTCATAGGACCATAGGGTCAGAGTAAGTTACTAGGCTATTGACCCTGGGGCCCTTATAAGCCTAGCCAAGAGTTTATCCCATGTATAGACAAATCAGCACTCAATGCCCCTGTCCAGCAGGGACACAGGTGGAATCGCAGGGATGTATTTTCTATTCCCCATCCAGTTATCCAGGTTGGGCTCAAAAAGGGGTAAAGAGTTACTCTGATTGAAGTGGAGAGGGGAGTCTATTCCATAGAATGGGTAGAGTCTCTGGGACACAAATCTGTCCTGAGGTGGACCATGTAGAAAGCTTTCCATACAATGGAAGCAATATGGTGGTCATAAGTCAGGTTGTTATCAATCTAGGTGCCCAAATCCCTCACAAATGACTGTGTGATTAGGGGGTTGTTATTAATGTGATAATTTGTGGGAATGTCACTCTCCCCAAAAGAGATGATGATGCATTTTTTGTATTCAGCTTGAGATCATGTTTCTGGCACCAGTTATTTGTTTGGGTGAGACTCTCTTGCAGAATGTCCACATCAGTAGGGGAATTGATGACTGTGTCCAGCTTCCAGTCATCTGCAAACTTGGTCAGCCAGAGTCCACTGGTTTTGGCCTACACCTCAGAAAAGTATATCCCAAATAACAGAGGCCCCAAGACCGAACCCTGGGGTACGCCACTCAATATGGGCCTACTGCTTGAGGTAGTTTCCCCTACTTTGACTAGGTGGGATCTATCAGTGAGCCAGTTAGCTACCTATCTGGTAACATATGGATTGATGCCTAGTTGAGAGAGTTTATCTATTATGCCCAAATGGAGAATAGTGTTGAAGGCTTTGACCAGGTCAAGGTAGGCGGTGTGCACTGCTTTTCCCTTGTCCATGGCTTTGGTGACTGTCTCAAAATATTTGACCAAATTTATCAAACAAGACCTCCCCTTGACAAAGCCAAATTGTGTTTGATCGAGTGTTTGGAGGTTGCCAATGTCCTTGTTAATAAGGCCCATGATAATCCATTCCATGGCCTTGCAGATCAGGCTAGTTAGGCTGATGGGTCTATAATTTCCCGGATCAGTGGACACTTCACCTTTGTGTAAAGGGATGACAGTGGCTGTCCTCCATTCAGCTGGGACAAAGCCGGTACTCAGGCTTTGGTTGAATAGGGTGCTTAATGGTGCTGCAACTTCCTGCCTGAGTTCATGTAGGATGCAGCCTGGGATGTTATCAGGTCCCATGGAGGCTGTATTTTTTGTCTTTGAGAGAGCAGTGATGACCTGATCCCTAGATATAAGGGGAAGGGGGCAGGTACTTGGTATGTCCTGATTTACTGATGGGGGGACAGAGGGGTAAATTTTTCACTGAATTTGTCTGCCAGCAAGTTTGCTATATCTACGGCATTTGTATATGTGATGTCCTTGACTACCAGTTCTGAACAGATCTGGGTGCTTCCTTTGAGATTATGGACATATGTGAATAAGGCTTTATGATTGTCTCTAGTAGATGTGGCCAATTTGGCCTCAGAGTGTGCTTTGGAGGATTTCACTAGTGCTCTTATTTGTTTGTTTAGGCTAAGGAGAGATTGCTTCCAATTGGGCACCTGTGCCTTATTGGTCCTGGGCAGCATTTTTTTTTCTTTTGTTATAGAGTTTATTTATTGATAACGTCCACCAGACAGGTTTAGTCTTCCTTGCGGAGGATGATTTAGTCCTATCGAGTATTCCTGATTCCATGCATCTATATCAATGTTCGTATAGTAATTTGGTATAATTTTGGATACTGGTGCCAGTTTCTAGAGAGGGAGAGGGGACTGGAAAGCTGTTTATACCATCCCTCAGATGGCTGTAATCAGATTGGGAGAAGTTTTTTTGTTTGACCCTCACTAGAGGGGGTCAGGGGAAATGGTGACTTTGAATGTGATTGCTTTATGGTTGGATCTTACATGGGAGGATGATACTGCAGGGATGCTTCAGTGGTTACTCATGTTGGTTAATACCAAGTCCAAGATATTATCATCTCTTGTGGGGGTATCGACTAGCTGTTCCAAAGCATTTGCATTTACAAAATTATGGAATCTCTGGGCATTTGTGTTCTGGCATGAGTAGTTCTTCCAGTCTATGTTTGGGTAGTTAAAGTCACCCAGGATCAGGGTAAAGGGTTGAATATTGATAGATTCAAAGAGGTCTAGATAGGCAGTTTGGGCATCTTGAGTCTGATTTTGGCCCTGGTTGCTAGCTATGATTTGTATAGGGGTCTTGTTAATGGTTAACTGCACATGGAATGTCTCCTGTGCATCATACTATTTGACCTACCTGGAGGTGTGTACGTCTTTAACATATATTGAAACAACACCTCCTTTGGCTTTACTTCCCACAGTTTGGGGTCTAAATGTATGATAGGATGAATAACCAGGTGTGGCTGGGATGCTCACCACAGCTTTGAACCCAGTTTCTTTGACTGTGCAGGTCAGCATTTTCCATGGTTATGAATGCTTGCATTGTGTGCAGTTTCATGTACAGCCTCCTAGCGTTTAGCAGCATGACCTTTAAATTGGGTTTTGTTGAAATTGTTATGCTGGTAGTTTTAACCTCATTACTTTTTCTAAAAAAGGCAGTATGGGTGAAGCAGGTTACTTTGCCAGAAGCCTGAAGCCCAAGTGAGACAGAAGCAGGCCATCTCTGGCAAAGCATTGTGGTCTGTCAGTCATATCTTCCCAGGCTATCAGGTACTGGATCCTCCTGGAATGACACCAGAAACTAAGCCAATTGTTAAATTCATTAATTTTCTGTTTGTATTGAGGCATCATTCTGGGTGATGGTAGAAGGCTGCTTAAGATTAGGGACATACCTGCCTGGGACACATATTCAGTGAGTTCAATCATTTCTCTCTTCATATAGTCCAAGGAGGTAAGTCTTAAGTCATTCACACCAAGATGGACTATGACAAAGTCATAACAGTACCTGTTGTTGAGAGACTTGAGTGCGCATGTGATCTAGTGGATTCTGGCCCCTGACAGACAACTAACCATGTCTTTCTCCTTATCCAGCCTGGTGAGACACACATCTGTGTGTTTCATGGTGGAGTCTCCCATGACTAATATGTTGGGTTTATGGTTAAGCCTTAGTGGTTGTGAGACACAGATGTGCGAACTATGCATGGTATGTGTTGTGGAGGGCTATGGAGATTGCATCTGTTTTTGCCTTGGAGCTTTTCGCCACAGAGGTCTCCTTTGTTTGGGTATGTTTTTATTGAGGACCTCCACATATGCAGGTATGTGTTGTGTAGGTGTGGGTGGTGTTTGAGGTGTAGTGATTGTGTTTGTTGACAACCTTCTCAGTGCCAGATATACTGGCTTGTTAGGGAGAAACCATGGACTCTAGGTTCTTAATGTAATTGCAGCTCTTGTAAATTGTGTTCCTAGGTGGTAGTACTAGGTGGTTGTCTGTGTCAGGATACCTATATCAACCAGACTGGCAGGAGACAATGCAGGAAATTGTCCATCCATATTTTTCAGAATATGAGAGAGAAGGCCAGGGAGAACTCAGGGTTAAGACTAAAGCCCATGTGCTTAAACCAAAACTAAAAGGCTTAGAATAACACAATTTAAACAGGCTATAAACAAGCAGTAACAAATGCAACAGAAAAGATGCAATTGAACACTTTAGAGAACAAGCTGCAACAAGTAGCAGAAAAAGCAAAATGAAGAAATAGAGCAAGAGGAGGAAACACAAATGCAGTAAAAGAAGCTGAATGAAGTGTTTTTTTTTTTGTTAGTAAAGTGGAAAGGGAGAGAGGAGGAATAGAAGAAAATTCAAGGTCAATGAACTAAGGGTTTGACTTTCCCAAAGAATATCTGTATTAGGTCGAATGAGCTAATGAGATAAGACTTATACAATTTAAAGTAGGGTAGGGCAAGAGCAAAAGCCATAAACTATAAGGACACAACAACAGTTGGGTAGGAGGGTGGTACAAAACAAAACAATCAACCACAGATCAGCAAATATATAAATGGAGACACAGAAAAAGTAAATAATTCAGTCAAACAAATAAACAAAAACAGTGCAGTAAACTAGTGCAGAACTGTTATACAAATAAATAAAAAACAATGCAGTACTGATAAGCAAATAAATACAACCAGTGCAGTGCTGATAAGAAACAGTGAATAGTTAGATGAAGTTCAAAAATATACTTATGTAGCTCTGTAATTCAGATTGTTTAAGAAGCACTTGCCGTCAGGCACAAATGGAGCTCTTGTAAGATTTTTAATAGTGGTAAACATACATTTACATATCATTGTCCACTGTAGATAGGTAATAGTATAACTCTCGATAGTGTTAACAGTAGTATACATTTACATATCACAGCACACTGTAAATAAGTAATACTGTAACTTTCAATAGTTTTAACAGTGGTATGCATTCACATATCACTGTCCACTGTAAATAGGTAATACAGTAACTGTCAATAGTTTTAACAGTGGTATACATTCACGTATCACTGTCCACTGTAAATAGGTAATACTACAACTTTCAATAGTTTTACCAGTGGCATACATTCACATATCACTGTCCACTGTAAATAGGTAATACTATAACTTTCAATAGTTTTACCAGTGGTATACATTCACGTATCACTGTCCACTGTAAATAGGTAATACTATAACTTTCAATAGTTTTAACAGTGGTATACATTCAAATATCACTGTCCACTGTAAATAGGTAATACTATAACTTTCAATAGTTTTAACAGTGGTATACATTCACATATCACTGTCCACTGTAAATAGGTAATACTATAACTTTCAATAGTTTTAACAGTGGTATACATTCACATATCACTATCCACTGTAAATAAGTAATCCTATAACTTTCAATAGTTGTAACAGTGGTATACATTCACATATCACTGTCCACTGTAAATAGGTAATACTATAACTTTCAATAGTTTTAACAGTGGTATACATTCACATATCACTATCCACTGTAAATAGGTAATACTATAACTTTCAATAGTTGTAACAGTGGTATACATTCAGATATCACTGTCCACTGTAAATAGGTAATACTATAAATTTCAATAGTTTTAACAGTGGTATACATTCACGTATCACTGTCCACTGTAAATAGGTAATACTATAACTTTCAATAGTTTTAACAGTGGTATACATACACATATCACTGTCCACTGTAAATAGGTAATGCTATAACTATCAATAGTTTTAACAGTGGTAAACATTCACATTTCACTCTCGACTGCAAATAGGTAATACTATAACTTTCAATAGTTTTAACTGTGGTATACATTCACATATCACTGTCCACTGCAAATAGGTAATACTAGAACTTTCAATAGTTTTAACAGTGATATACATTCACATATCACTGCCCACTGTAAATACGCAATACTAGAACTTTCAATACTTTTAACAGTATTATACATTCACGTATCACTGTCCACTGTAAATAGGTAACACTATAACTTTAAATAGTTTTACCAGTGGTATACATTCATGTATCACTGTCCACTGTAAATAGGTAATACTATAAATTTCAATAGTTTTACCAGTGGTATACATTCATGTATCACTGTCCACTGTAAATAGGTAATACTATAACCTTCAATAGTTTTACCAGTGGGATACATTCACGTATCACTGTCCACTGTAAATAGGTAATGCTATAACTTTCAATAGTTTAAACAGTGGTATACATTCACTTATCACTGTCCACTGTAAATAGGTAATACTATAACTTTCAATAGTTTTAATGGTATACATTCACGTATCACTGTCCACTGTAAGTAAGTAATACTATAACTTTCAATAGTTTTAACAGAGGTATATATTCACGTATCAAAGTCCACTGTAAATAGGTAAAACTATAACTTTAATAGTGATAACAATGGCATATATTCACGTATCACTATCCACTGTAAATAGGTAATACTATAACTTTCAATTGTTTTAACAGTAGTATAAATTCAAATATCACTGTCCACTGTAAATAGGTAATACTATAACTTTCAATAGTTTTGACAGTGGTATACATTCACATATCACTGCCCACTGTAAATAGGTAATACTATAACTTTCAATAGTTTTAAGAGTGGTATACATTCACATATCACTGTCCACTGTAAATAGGTAATACTATAAATTTCCATAGTTTTAACAGTGGTATACATTCACATATCACTGTCCACTGTAAATAGGTAGTACTATAACTTTCAATAGTTTTAACAGCGGTATACATTCACATATCACTGTCCACTGTAAATAGGTAATACTATATCTTTCAATAGTTTTAACAGGGGTAAACATTCACATATCACTGTCCACTGCAAATAGGTAATACTATAACTTTCAATAGTTTTTACTGTGGTATACATTCACATATCACTGTCCACTGCAAGTAGGTAATACTATAACTTTCAATAGTTTTAACAGTGGTATACATTCACATATCACTGTTCACTGTAAATAGGCAATACTAGAACTTTCAATAGTTTTAACAGTGGTATACATTCACATATCACTGTCCACTGTAAATAGGTAATACTATAACTTTCAATAGTTTTAACAGTGGTATACATTCACATATCACTATCCACTGTAAATAGCTAATCCTATAACTTTCAATAGTTGTAACAGTGGTATACATTCACATATCACTGTCCACTGTAAATAGGTAATACTATAACTTTCAATAGTTTTAACACTGGTATACATTCACATATCACTATCCACTGTAAATAGGTAATACTATAACTTTCAATAGTTGTAACAGTGGTATACATTCAGATATCACTGTCCACTGTAAATAGGTAATACTATAAATTTCAATAGTTTTAACAGTGGTATACATTCACGTATCACTGTCTACTGTAAATAGGTAATACTATAACTTTCAATAGTTTTAACAGTGGTATACATAGACATATCACTGTCCACTGTAAATAGGTAATGCTATAACTATCAATAGTTTTAACAGTGGTAAACATTCACATTTCACTCTCGACTGCAAATAGGTAATACTATAACTTTCAATAGTTTTAACTGTGGTATACATTCACATATCACTGTCCACTGCAAATAGGTAATACTAGAACTTTCAATAGTTTTAACAGTGATATACATTCACATATCACTGCCCACTGTAAATAGGCAATACTAGAACTTTCAATACTTTTAACAGTATTATACATTCACGTATCACTGTCCACTGTAAATAGGTAACACTATAACTTTAAATAGTTTTACCAGTGGTATACATTCATGTATCACTGTCCACTGTAAATAGGTAATACTATAAATTTCAATAGTTTTACCAGTGGTATACATTCATGTATCACTGTCCACTGTAAATAGGTAATACTATAACCTTCAATAGTTTTACCAGTGGTATACATTCACGTATCACTGTCCACTGTAAATAGGTAATGCTATAACTTTCAATAGTTTAAACAGTGGTATACATTCACTTATCACTGTCCACTGTAAATAGGTAATACTATAACTTTCAATAGTTTTAATGGTATACATTCACGTATCACTGTCCACTGTAAGTAAGTAATACTATAACTTTCAATAGTTTTAACAGAGGTATATATTCACGTATCAAAGTCCACTGTAAATAGGTAAAACTATAACTTTAATAGTGTTAACAATGGCATATATTCACGTATCACTATCCACTGTAAATAGGTAATACTATAACTTTCAATTGTGTTAACAGTAGTATAAATTCAAATATCACTGTCCACTGTAAATAGGTAATACTATAACTTTCAATAGTTTTGACAGTGGTATACATTCACATATCACTGCCCACTGTAAATAGGTAATACTATAACTTTCAATAGTTTTAACAGTGGTATACATTCACATATCACTGTCCACTGTAAATAGGTAATACTATAAATTTCCATAGTTTTAACAGTGGTATACATTCACATATCACTGTCCACTGTAAATAGGTAGTACTATAACTTTCAATAGTTTTAACAGCGGTATACATTCACATATCACTGTCCACTGTAAATAGGTAATACTATATCTTTCAATAGTTTTAACAGGGGTAAACATTCACATATCACTGTCCACTGCAAATAGGTAATACTATAACTTTCAATAGTTTTTACTGTGGTATACATTCACATATCACTGTCCACTGCAAATAGGTAATACTATAACTTTCAATAGTTTTAACAGTGGTATACATTCACATATCACTGTTCACTGTAAATAGGCAATACTAGAACTTTCAATAGTTTTAACAGTGGTATACATTCATGTATCACTGTCCACTGTAAATAGGTAATACTATAACTTTCAATAGTTTTAACAGTGGTATACATTCACATATCATTGTCCACTGTAAATAGGTAATACTATAAATTTCAATAGTATTAACAGTGGTATACATTCACATATCACTGTCCACTCTAAATAGGTAATACTATAACTTACAATAGTTTTAACAGTGGTATACATTCACATATCACTGTCCACTGTAAATAGGTAATACTGTAACTGTCTAAAGTTTTAACAGTGGTATACATTCACATATCACTGTCCACTGTAAATAGGTAATACTGTAACTGTCAATAGTTTTAACAGTGGTATACATTCACGTATCACTGTCCACTGTAAATAGGTAATACTATAACTGTCAATAGTTTTAACAGTGGTATACATTCACGTGTCACTGTCCACTGTAAATAGGTAATACTATAATTGTCAATAGTTTTATCAGTGGTATACATTCACATATTACTGTCCACTGTAAATAGGTAATACTATAACTGTCAATAGTTTTAACAGTGGTATACATTCACGTATCACTGTCCACTGTAAATAGGTAATACTATAACTTTCAATAGTGTTAACAGTGGTATACATTCACATATCACTGTCCACTGTAATTAGGTAATACTGTGACTTTCAATAGTTTTAACAGTGCTATACATTCACATATCACTGTCCACTGTAAATAGGTAATACTGTAACATTCAGTAGTTTTAACAGTGGTATACATTCATATATCACTGTCCACTGTAAAAAGGTAATACTGTAACTTTCAATAGTTTTAACAGTGGTATACATTCACATATCACTGTCTACTGTAAATAGGTAATACTGTAACTTTCAATAGTTTTAACAGTGGCATACATTCACATATCACTGTCCACTGTAAATAGGTAATACTGTAACTGTCAATAGTTTTAACAGTGGTATACATTCACATATCAATGTCCACTGTAAATAGGTAATACTGTAACTGTTTTAACAGTGGTATACATTCACATATCACTGTCCACTGAAAATAGGTAATACTGTAACATTCAATAGTTTTAACAGTGGTATACATTCACATATCACTGTCCACTGTAAATAGGTAATACTGTAACTTTCAATAGTTTTAACAGTGGCATACATTCACATACCACTGTCCACTGTAAATAGGTAATACTGTAACTGTCAATAGTTTTAACAGTGGTATACATTCACATATCACTGTCCACTGTAAATAGGTAATACTATAACCGTCAACAGTTTTAACAGTGGTATACATTCACGTATCACTGTCCACTGTAAATAGGTAATACTGTAACTTTCAATAGTTTTAACAGTGGTATACGTTCACATATCACTGTCCACTGAAAATAGGTAATACTATAACATTCAATACTTTTAACAGTAGTATATATTTGCATATTGCCATTATCCTTGTTCCTATTTAATTTTCCACATTTTCTTTTCCCTTCTAAATCAGCATTTACACTTCGCACCATTTAATCAATTTTCCAAATTTATTTCTTATAATCTTAGGTACTTAGTTTTTATGCATGCTGTTCATGAGACCATGAGGATTCTAACCCATTTTTCCAAATGCCCAAAGTACTTTTTAGTTAAGTGACTTGGTCAGGGTTACTCAGTTAACTATTGAAGACTGAGGGAATCAAACCCTGTTCCCTGTAAAAGCACCTTGTTAACTACTCATAGTTTTGATCTTCTGCACTATGACAATACTTAATCCCTCTATATTATTTTATTCCCACTGCCTACTACTTGAATCGCACCTCCTCCTTCTCATATTTGCATTCTGTAATCTGTTTAATCCTTTCATGTATTTGTATATTTAATACATTTTGGACTTTTATCTCTCTTGAACTTCAAATAAGTAGCTTATATTTTCAGATAAAAACGTATACAGATGCTATCTTTTCTTTCTTATTAGATGTGCTTTAAATTATGTGCTTTCATATACAACTTGACTGCATAAGATACACCATATTCTCTTACAAAACAACCAAATTATCTGATATACTGCAGTGATAATATGTATAACTTTTCACCCCCGGACTTTGCTCAGAAAAGGTCAAAATCTCAGCTGGGCTATCCAAATTAGCAAACTGAAAACAAGCAAACACACAAGCAAATAAATAAATAAATAATGTACAGAGGTTTGTAGAAACCTGCAAGAGAGGAATCAGTGACTGGAGCCGTGGCCTTATCCCCCATTGGCATACCTCCTGATAGGGTACAGAGTTGTGCAGCAATCTGTATGCTAAGTAACAGATGTTAAAACTGAGGCCTTGCCTCCAGCAACAGCCTAGTCAGTAATTCTCAAAAGTGTGCAGGAATTAGCATGTACAGTATCGACCACTAAAACTGATACCTCAACCTTTAGTAGAATTTCAGACATTAATATACAAAAAAATAAATATTGTCTATTAAAACTGAATTTTTAATCAGTGGCTTTCCTTCCTCTAATGTAGAGAGGTATATAGAAATCAGCATGCAAGGCTACAGCACTTAATTCTAAGGCCTCAGCTTCTTATGACTTTCCAGCCTGCAATGCGCACAGAAAGGCATAGATCTGCATATTCAGTATCAGCCATTAAAATGGAGTCCCTAAGCTGTAATGGCATTCCAGCCTATAATATACAAAGGTATATAGAAATTAAATTGCTAGATATCAGCCATTAAAGCAAGACCTTGGCATCCAACGGCATTCCATATTGTGTAGAGGAATAAGTATGCTGGGCATCAACCAATGAAATGAAGCCTCGACCTCCACTGTATTCCATTCTGTAATCTAAAAATAGTCTGTTGGAATCACCATGCAAGGAATCAGACATAAAATATGAAGCTTCAATGCTTAAGGACCTTCTGTCATGTAATAAACAGAGATATGCACCATTAGACAGTGGTGAAACAGTAAATACCAGTTTGTACCTAGTACAGTAGGAGTTAGAAAATGTTTCCACACAGTAAAACCTTCATCTTCCTGGATGTCATCACAGTGAAGGATGTTCCAATACATTCTGAACCATTTTCTTATACTCCATTCCTGTTTAAAACTTTACTACTACTTCACGTGACATAATTTAAATTAAGCCATAGTTAAGTGAGCCCTTATAGAGTATTAATCATTGACGCATCAGTTACTTAAAGTAAATTACATACAGGCACAACAGCATGAGGTTGGGTCAGACTTTGGGATCGATCCAGGTGACTGGTTAGCTAAGCTGGCCCTTTGGCAAGGGAGGGGGTTGATCCCTCACATAACGCTTTTAGTTAATTGGGAATCTCTGGAAAGGGGAGTATATAAATATTTTGAATTAATTGATGTGTATGGGTTTCAATGTCTGACGGAATCAGAAACTGCATGCAGTAGAGACTTTTGGTGGTTTTAGCGGCCTTGGTGGTAAAGGGGTATAGCTTGACTGTAGCCAAGGACATGGCACAACTGGCTGTTAGGCTACATTTATTACATGATGGTTTGGTTGGAGAAAGATTCTGCCTTGACCTTACCACCCTTTGCTTATTTTCTCATGATCTGTGAAGCACAGTTTCTCTGGGTGGAGAATGCCTCGTTGTGGTATGATCAGACATTTGGAAAGTGGAAGGTGGGTTATCAGTTACTGTGATGGGATGTGAGACATAGTGTCATATGGCTAAACACTATAGTAGATAGCCTTGGAGTTGTTAGCAGGGGGGGTTAAGTTACGGGGATTGGGATAAGGGTATGCTAGGCTGAAATGCAGGATGTTGCTCTTGGATGGCTTGTAGGTTTTTGCACATCCGTTTGAAGTGTGGAGGTATGCATTCAGCTGTGGAAGTGGGAGATGGGAAGGCACATTCTTTAATCTGAGTTCACAGCAGCCTGACTCAGGTGGGTTATCATTGTCATTTCCTGGATTTTGGGGTAGATGGGGTGAGATGGGGGTGTCCTTTCTTGGGTGAAAGGGAAGAACAGGGGATGCATTTTCCCATTAATGTATAGGTATTGCTTCAGTTGCTCATAAATTCCTGATTCAGCAGTTGCAAATGAATTAAAGGTAAATCAAAGGTGGGAGGGTAGGAGTCAATTTGTAGGAACTTGCATTCCTTGAAGGGGAAGGAAGGGATTTTGGAATATTTGCTTGCATAGGAGTGGTGGGCAGGTAGGTTGTTGGGTCCATTTGACATTCCTCCCTTTAATGGATTTTAGTATTTTCCATGAGGTTGCTTCCTAAGAAGGCAGCAGGGAATTAATCTGATTTATCATTTGTCTTATGCCAAGGGAATTCTGTAAATGACTTTATTTTAGGAAATAATGACAAGTCAGTTATGTGTCTTTTGATGATGCAGTGCAGGTATGTGGGTGTTTATGGACCGATGGTTCATGTAGGTAGATATTGAATCTGTTTTTCATTTATTACTAGTTTAAGAGGAAGAATGGCTGTGGTTGGGTCTGGTAGTTCGGTTTAAGTTTTACTTTGACAAGGCCATGCCAATAGGATGCTTGGTGGCTTGTGCTGCTTTGAGAGGTTTTAGCACTGCTCTCCATTGGATTTGGCAGCAGCGGGTGCGCATCCAGAAGGCAATATTTTATCTGGATGGGAAGGCATATGTTAAATCATTGCCAGATTTTGGTAAATTTGTGTTGCAGCTGCCTGAGGAGAAATGCGTTTGGTTGGAAGGACTGTGGTTGAAATATCTGGTTTAGGCTTGGGAACAAGGTAAAGAAGTTCAGCCAATCATGGTGGACTTGATGGTGATTAGTATAGGTGCATGAGGGGGGGCAGGGTTACATGATGTTATTAAATCTTGGACTGTGGTTCATATGTTCAAGGGTTGGAGTAGGGTTCATAGTGTGAAGACTGACAGATGATGACCATTGACAAGACAGGTTTTGACGGCTGGGTTTGTTGTGAGGATTACCTTTGGTAAATGGAGATTCATTGGACTATACTTTATGGCTGGTGTTCACTTTAGGGATGCATTATAAAGCTCATAGGGTGTCAGAGTTGTTTTGGTCATTAATTTGGTGGGATGTTTGAGTGTTTATTTGTTTCTGTGCATATTTGGTTGGGTACATCTAAAATGAATCAGTTGGGGAAGGGCATGTAGATAGTATTGGGAAAGGACATGAATGATTGGTTGTGTCCGGTGGGTTGGGCTAAGAGATTATTGTTGTCTTATGTTGTGATTTCTCACTACATCATTTTGATGAGTAGGCGGCAAGGTGATGACATGTAATCAGTTGGGTCTACTTCTGTAGACTGAACTTACACTTCTCAGAATTGCATTTTACCAAGACAACAACACTGAACCTGAAACTGCACATTACCAAATATTTTCGCAGGGAATAGAGACACTTCATTTCAACTACTCCCCTCCCCCCATTTTTTATTTCTTTTTTGCCAATGTTTGCATGGTGTGTAGCTTAGCACAAACAAGGGAAATGGAGAAATACGATGAATGTCATGTTTAGCTGTGCTTATCTCATTTGCATGATGCTTAGCAGTGGGCAAAACCAGACTAGTTGTCTACACAAGAAGGAGACAGAATACCAGCACAAAGGGTGTCTGTAATAGTGTAAAGATGAAAAAGGATACATTGTTGCAATTTTTGCTTTCAGTCATGTAACCCTGCAGGGGCAGCCATGGTGGTGCAATGGTTAGCGTTGCCACCTGACAGCAAGAGGTTCTACAGTTCGATCCTCAGCTGGGGTGCCTTCTGTGCGGAGTCTGCATGTCCTCCCTGTGGTTGTGTGGGTATCCTCTGGGTGCTCCAGTTTCCTCCCACATCCCAAAGACATGCTGCAGGTAGATTGGACACTGTAAATAGGCCCTAGGCATGAGTGCTTGCATGCGTGTGCCTTCTGTGGAAGGTCAGGTGGTGGGCTGGCAATTCGACACCAGAAAGCTCCACTGCCAATCATGAACAAACAGGTGATCCACTGTGGTGACCCCTAACTGGGAAGAGCCGAAAGAAGAAGAAGAAGTCATGTAACCCTACTAAGAGATGTTGTGTGGCAGTTAGTGAGGTTCCCCAACCCCTGCAGTCATAGGACATCTGCAGATAGAATGCAGACAGTCAATAATTGAAAATGGATATATTCAATTAATTCTGTGGGGCATTATGCAAGCATGCTAAAGGGCAGTAACTGCAGTAGAGTTTAAAATATATTATGTATAACATCTAATTACCAGTGCCAGCCACATCAGTCAGCACTGCCATAGGTTAAAGCTAGACTGTTAGTACACCAGGTAGGGGATGTCTAATCTGATGTGGGTCAGTTGTTTATATTCAGGGTTCAGTTTGGAAATGTGTCTCATTCCCTTGATATGAGTTTTATTGCCACTTTCAGTATGACTGGTTTGGTGGCTCAACTTGTTAATTCACTTGTATACAGTCTCTCACTAACACAGTCATGGGTTTGAATACTTTGAAATCTGTATTGTTTTCCCTGTCATCATTCTGCAGATGTACAGCATTTCCCTGAAATCAGTTTCCCCAACATCTTTCCTGTGACTCTCATTCCTGCTCACCTTGTTGTGGAACTGAGGTTATAATGTAAGTGAAAGATTTTATGCACACAGTCATGTGATGGAATCCTTTGTAACCTGCTTTGTTTTCCCTGTCATCAGTCTTCAAATATGCAACATTTCCCTGAAATCTGCTTCCCTTCACTGTGACAACAGCTCTCACTCACCTTGGTGAGGAACTGAGGGTATAGTGTGAGTTAACAGATTTGATGCATCAAATCCCCTCTGGTTGAATGTTTTCTGTTTTCTTGACATTCACATTATAGTACAGGTATACTGATCAGACACTGATGCTGTCAGGACTGATACAGGAGAGTACATTACATTTCTTTACTGTCCCTCACCTCAGCTGTCCGAGTTTCACATATTTTAACATGCATGTATTGTCACAATCCATTTCTTCATTGCAGTTTAAATCCTGCAGGTCACTTTGTAATCATGTGTCTATTTCTGTAGTTTCTGTTACTCTACAAACAACTCTGTATGCCATTCTTGACATTCTCCTGCGTGGAATGTCTGTGCAATTTATTTTAAGTTACACCGGCAATGCGGTTTTGCCATCTCTGTGTGCAGACATATTAACTATCATAGCTGCTTAGGCATAGTCAGTGTTTACTACAGTGCGGCTCATAATTCATACTGGCCACAAAGTGCTCTTTCCACGGGGTTATAGGCGATCACAATGAGGAGCTACTCATCATGTAAACTATCCTGGCTGCATACATTTATATTGAGCTGCTGGGCTTGCACAGTAAACCCAGAATCCCAATAGTCCTTTTAGTGCTGTTCCATTGTGGTAGAGGGCTAGTTTATGAATGATATTATTGCTTTTTCTATCAAATTTATACATGCTTGCAATTGAAAATTCCATCTTAGATAGTGAGGAAGAATGAACTATCTTTGTTACATCTCTGAGTGTGTTCTAAAACATGCTTTACAAAACCCTAGGTTTTGAATTAATAGTTTAATTTTTCCATTTATAATTGCATTCCTGACATTAATAACAAAAGCAGGTCAGCACTTTCAGCTTTAAGAAAATCCCACAAGTAGACGAAATGTGTTTTCTTTAATTAACGAGGACCCTTTGAGAATATTATAATTTGTATTGTGGTGATCAGAAGGAAATATCATTCTGTATAAAGGTACAGTTTTGCTATATGAATGGGTTTGCTATATCAAAACCAAGGGAAACAAATATTTATTTTTACAAAATTGTAACTATTTGATATGATCCAAAATTGAAAGAATTAACTGATTCTATGTGTCTTACAAATGGTGAAAGGATAAAAAGTCACTGGCCTAGTCAACTTCAGTAGTTGGACTATAAATGCCCCCCCCCCTCAACTCTTACCTAAACAGGACCATCTGTAGTATAAATAAGCTGATGTTGTTAATTTTCCTTGAATTCTGTGTATCACATCAGATGATATGCCTTAAAGTCTAAAATTCAAGTAAAATATTCCACTTTGATATCTAACTGTATCTATCATCATTACAAGTGCTTATATTACATTAAACTTTCTTTCTCCTTTCAGCATTTCATCAACTTATTGCAAATTAAAAATGTAATGAGACCAGTTCATCCACAAACTATGTTTCTGACATATTTCATTACAAACTGTTATCTTGTTTCAAGCAATGAAAGCTTACAAAAATGCAGTTTGAGCACCTCTCTCATTCTGAAATGTATTGTTTACTGCACTAAGAAAGCTTTGATATAAGCTGATTCAGTTTCATGTTTTCTATAAGGATTCAATATATTTTTAAAACAAACATGTTTGAATAAGATACATTTAGCTATATTAATATTACTCCAATAATCACATGGTTTTAAACTATTCTTTGTGGATTTTAATGCTGCATTTGTAAAGAAGCTTATTATTTAGAGGGGTCTATCACATAATAAAATAAATTATATAATAAACTGAGCTATGCAGTTTTATCTTTTTACTGTATTGTAGCTGAAAACTAGACATATAAATAACTTCATTTTTTCTCAGATCAACTATGTATACTGCAATGCCAGATAAAAAATATAATAAGAAATCCAGTACTCACATTCTAAATCAAAAAGTAGCCAATGGGAAATTAAACTTATGATGTTTCAATATAAGCAAATGGCAGAATGCAAGCCACATTTAAATGCATACCAATGTGTCTTTCAGTTATTCTGACACTTCATACTCAATTTAAAGTAATATTTAAATGTACTAGAGAACACCACATGAGAGCTGTGTTAAAATAGTCTCAGGGCTGATCATTGCTTGTTGTCAGATTCTGTAAAATTATTGTGCAGTTTAATAAATGAAAGGGCCAGTGTATACTACCATTTTAACTACAATGTGAACACTGGAGTTCCTAACTCATAACTACAGTGTGGCCATCAAAGTCATGTGCGACAGCTAATGTAATTGCTAGTCATTTTAAACTGTAATCGCAGTTGATTTCTGTCATAGATCAGTTACAGGCTGTTTTTCACAGGAGAGGGAAGTGGTGTGGTGGGAGGAAAGCTGCCTTATGTTCATTCTGCAATTAACTTGACAGGACTCATAACTAAATAAATATGTGAACAATTTATTTTATGGTTAACATCTGCTATATTTGCACGTCTGTAGGTTTGTGATTTCTGTGATACTCCAGTCTTTACTAATTTACTGTAGCAGATTTATTGTTCCTTGTTTTTGCTATGTTACGATTTCTAAACTCAGGAAAAGGTCATGTGATACCATTATGACAGAAAAAAATGCAGTTGACATAAACATAAAAATCAGTGCTGTATGACATACAAGCTAATATAAATCTCTGTTTCAGTAATAAAACCAATAACTTTTCCTCCAAACTCATATTTTGCACCTTCTGCAAATTATACTGTGGCTTAGATAAAGATTTCCCAATATTTTACAAAATATCAAAATTTGACCAAAGCAGTCTTAAAACCATCAATATTTCCCACTAAACAGTGAAATGTGTTTTTTTTAACAAATTGCCACTGAGATAAAAAAGTGAAATGTCATTAATAAGAAATTAATTTAAAAAATGGAAATGTTTTTCTTACTTGTATTTAATAAACATGATATGACATGCTGGTAAATACTCTGCATTTAGACACAACTGACTGTTTTTCATAGATTCATAGATTCATAGATTAGTACTAGGCTAATTGCCCTTGCGAGCCATTTTAAGCCTAGCCATTTATCCCCTGTGAGACTCAAACCCTGTACCTTGTGTTTGTAAGGCAAACACCTTAACCATTAGGCCACCCTCCCAACAAAACTCTTTCCACTAGTGAGAATCAAACCATGAACCTTCTGCTTGAAAGGCATAGACCTTAACCACTGTACCATTTATTTCATTCCATGTGGTAGCAGCCTTTCTGCTTCCATACGTCTATCCAAAGTACTATTCTTTTTAATCAAAATCCCACATAAAGAATTTCAGGCCTTTTTTCATCACTCAATGATCTCTCCATGTTGGTTACCTCTAAATTCATCTTGACTGATTACCTTCGTTGGCAGCAGTCTCATTCCTGCATATTATGGAATGGCCTAATCCAACCCAGCACAATTACGTCACAATGTAGAAATGCACATGAATGCCTTCCTTCATGCTGTATCAGCCATCAGTTTTGAATCAGCCTATGTAATACCTGGTGTTCAAACTCTGCTCCTGCTTGCACCAGTTCTACAGCTCCTGCAAACATCTTTTCCTCCTGTTACCATCTGCTACAAAATAATATCTTTAACAGAAACAGCATTAAATCCACAGAATCAACCAAAGACTTAATTATTATCAGATCTGGAGTATTCAGTACCTTCCACAAGGTGTAAATGCAGATGAGATGTGATGTTCATTATGCGTTCAGACCGGGGAAACCACATTGCTTGGACTTTAATTACTTCAGGAAAATATAAGGATCAAACTTCAAAGGAAATGTGCTGTCTGGGTTAAACAAGACCTTGAAAAGTATTTTCAACTTACCCCTAACAGATGACATTAATCTGTTTTACAAAGAACAAAACCCTTTCTCAATTATGCCTGTGTTATCAAGAATTATACCACCTATAACAAAGTAAAGATAATCCATAGCTCAGCAGGCAAACTAATTTCTCTTCTGATATTGTCATACTCTTTAGTGGCATCAAGAATAAATGGTTAAGTCCATTGTTCACTGAATATATCTATATAGTATATATCTATATATCTATATCTATCTGTGTGTGTGTGTGTGTGTGTGTGTGTGTGTGTGTGCACGCGTGTGTGTGTGTGTGTGTGTGTGTGTGTGTGTGTGTGTGTGTGTGTGTGTGTGTGTGTGTGTGTGTGTGTGTGTACGTGTGCGTGTGTGTGTGTGTGTGTGTTTATAGATATAGAGATATAAATATGTATATATTAGTATGACTAACTTAAAACATTTTGACATGAAACACCATCTTACTGTTGTATAAAAATGGTAGGTTTGTAAAGAGCTTATAAACTGAGATTGTAAATTAGCTTATATGAGACCTTCACACACTAGACAGTTTGTTTCTGTACTGAAATTATCAGCTCCCCATATGCTGTTAGTGTTCTCAGTAAAGCAGGAAGAAGATCTTTGCAGGCATCCTTGTAACCTGAGATTGTAGATAAGTCTAAGTAAGCAAAAGGGCAGGTCGGAAATTAATGTGATCTGGCTATATGATTGCCAAACTATTCCACTGAAAGGGATGGGGGTGTGATGCTGGCAAAAGGACCATCAGTGGAGAGCTGGAACAAAGCTTGATGGAGATAGTGCTATAGAAGGTGGCCAAATACATGAATACTATTCAGTCTAAACTGTCAGAGCACTTTTTTATACTCTTTGGTTCATTTTCTATTCAAACACTCTGTATATGAATGTTTATTAATGTTTTAGAATAATTTTTAAAGTTGTGGTTCAACATTTATTATACATTTTTCTGCTCTAGGTGAGACAGGGAACTTCACTGGTATTTTATATTTATAATGGATTTTTGATTATTTATTTATTGTGTTGTTAAATGATTATTGTCAATTATTTAATGTATGCAATTGTTTTTATACACTTGATCAACATTGTATTTTGTATTGTGTTATTTGTTTCATTCATCAATACCTTTCAGAGTACAAAATTATTTTTGGGCACTGGTTCTTTAAGAAAATGGATTAGGGCTGTTTTTTGATGATATAAAAGGAAGTGATGTAACTATTTTGTATTCTGATGAAGTCCCACTTTTAGGGATGAAAGTGTTAAATCTTTGAAGTGAATATATTTGTGAATAACAGTTTTTACTTTGCAACCATTTTTTTAACCTCTAGGACATTACTCTTTGCAAGGATTACAACATAACCATATCAACACATCCACTGAAATAATAGTCAGATTTTCCCACATCAAATAACCCAATAACTCGCTAACACAAAAACACCAACATATATGTAAACTGACAACATAGCCTACAACACAGGATCAAACTGAGAACATGCCTCATGTGTTAACATGCCAACAACATCAGCATCATACATTTACCTAACAGTAGCCTTTTATTCCCATTCCTTGGTGAACCTTCCCCCAACTTTTCATTAACCACTCTATCATCCTGTACTTTGCAATCTCCCATAAACTGAACAATATTGATGCAGCACTCAGTGCCTAATGATATACCCTGGCTGTCCTAACTGACTTATCAACCCTACACCTTTCCACCAAAAGACTCAATACCAGATCTATCAACCAACTTCTCATCTTTGATGGCAACACAAACACACATTGCCGGAACATCTAATAGACAAAAAGAGGGCTGTGTTGAGTACTTACATTCTACAACTAGTTTTCTGAGATTTACTCTGCCCTCTTCTTTTATATCTATTGCTTTCCTGGATGTGCATGTAATGATTACTGAAAATGGGATAACTACCAAATTATATAAGAAAGAGTGCAGTAAGAATAAAGTTTTACAACGTAACAGCATGCATCCAAAACATGTACACAGTAACGTGCTAAAATGACAGTTCTACAGATATACATGTTTAAGTGCTGATGACAGAATTATGTATGAATCATTTACGCACCTTAAAAGTTACTTTAAATATAAAGGCTACCATGATGTGGAAGTCGAGGCTGCCTGTGATGAGTTCCTCCAACACAGGAGGGATGTTGCTAAACCGTACTTCTATGAGAGAGTAGTGAACGGTGAAAGAAAGATCTCTGATGCAAGAGGCTCTGACTTAAGAATTTGTATGACTCAGTCTATGGATGTTCGAACTATCTACAATATTATTAGAAAAAAATGGCAACTACTTTTAATTGATGATGGGTATAGGTCGGTACTTGTTAATGCACCCATGTTTTGCTTAAAGAGCAATAGATCAGATGTTGTGTTATAAACTTGTAAGAAGCTTTCTTTCTCTGATAAATGTTGTACAGTTCCATGTAGAGACTGCAACGTGTTGAAATATACTCATAGCAGTGATTCCTATGTACATCCGGTAAATAAGAAGATTTACTTCTTTCGCTTTTATGCTAATTGCAGAAGTCAGAATCTAGTATATTTGTCATTCTCTGTGAAATGTAAATCCTGCTATGTAGCTAAGACAGACAGATGTTTAAAAGACAGAATTAGAGAACATTTAAATGACAGGAAGAATGATGTCCGTAATGCACTGTATAAACATGTTCTGGAGAATGACAACAGTCATGCTTCTAAGGTTTTAGTTTTGGAGTTATTACACCTAGCAATAGAAAAGGTGATCTAAGGAATAAAACAGAATGTAAAGAAATTAAGTGGTTTCTAGAATTACATGCAGATGGGAGGAAGAGACTTAATGGAACTGTCTCTTTAAGACCAATTCTTAGATCATGTGACTTGGTGAGGTAACTGTGTTTAAAAGATCGTTTGTTTGGAACAGTTTTTAGATCTAATGAAGCGTCTGTTTTGAAAGGTGTGAAAGCACGTATCTGGGTTTTAGCCTTGCTTTCATAGTTTTATTTGCCTTCTTTCAATAAATTCCATGATTTTATACAGCAACTGCCATGTCTTTTTGGTTGGATTTACTTCTGTTGTTACCTTTTTGTATTTATCCAGTCTTAATCCGAGTTTACGTTTTCACTGCAAAATGGTAAATTTCCCATTTCGTGCTGTATGACGATCTCCATTTAAACAGTTTGAAGTTTCAAAACTTTGATCTTGTGGTGACGACCATAAGAAATTCTAAGTTTTGAAACTTCAAGCTTTCAAAGTAGATCCATAATGTTAGATGCCGAGTGGCCTTTTATAGTTGAAGTTTTCAGAATTGGGTAGTCTTGTCATTATTGGTTCATATGTTTTTGTTTCTTTGCTTACTGAAAGAATTTTCAAAAGTACAATTTTAAAACACATTCTGATATGTAGTGCTGTATTACACAAGGAATATAATTTAATACAATCAGGAAGGTGAATCAAAGAACGCATACATGTATGCATGGCTGTAAAATGTGTGCACATGGCCTATAGTTTGAAAAGACCCCAAAGGTAAACTTAATCCTCCACTGGCCAGATTAGTTTTCTTTGACTGAGTTTTAATGCCATTTCAGTAAATGTGAGTTTCAAGAGCAGAGAAGTTTACTGCTCATGCTAAATCTAATTTTATTGTGAGACTGTATTGTTAGTTTACCAAATGGCTATCAGTGTTTGTGCTATTTTATTGCAATGTCTGTAAGCACTTTAGAAGTAAATAAAAAAGTAGTAGGAAAACTAACATGTTTGAATAGTGTTTATGGTAACTGGGGAGAAATAGCCAAGTAATGGAACATTGGAATGGTTGGGGAAGGGGCTGCTTTGGGAGGTAGGGGGTTGCTGCAGGGGGGGCTGGTCTGGGGGGGCTGCAATCTCTTACACTGCCCAGGGCCCCATTTGACCTAGATCCAGCTCTGCTACTAGGGATGGACATCAAGGTTTGTATCACAGCTTTATTCAATTTTTAACTAGGTAATGTGAAAGGCACTGTCGCTGCTGTGTTTGTGGAACAGACAAAAACCCCACAAACTGTATGTGCAGAAACAGATATTGGCCATAGGCGTAGTATTTCTAAACTATATAGTATGTTCAGTTTTTGTTTTAAAAAATTACAGTTACCCAGAAACGTTATCATTTTTATATGAGCAAGTTCAGGATTACAGTCTGTTGAAGTCTTATTTCATAACACTATAAAATCTACAGAGATGCTGTCAGTGTTTGTACTACAGTGTGGAATACAGCAGGAGTTCTTGATTATCCACACATAAACACACATAGTTTGGAGCTCTGGCTTCTGGGTTTGCACCCCCTGCAAAAAATCCTGTGGCCACCTATGTCACTATCCTCTGCTGCCACAACCAATGCAATGTCATACTGAAATTTTCAAATGTTGTAAATGTTACTGAACAACAGACAGACCAGGACTTGTCAAAGTAAAAAGTTTCCATTGAGATGCATGCCCAACATCAGCTAGACTTGCTCCCTCAGTTCTAATAACTGAAAGGTAAATTCAGTATTCAATTTAGCCAAACACATGTTCTCAGAAGCTCTGACCAATCTCACTGCCTCATCCAAAGATGAACACTGAACATTAACATCTGCCCGATCAATATAGGTATTTACTGAATTGGCCCCTGGGAAAGACAAGTGATGTATTAATCAATATTCGCCTGGTTACTTCTTAGGTACTAATCCCAGTAAGGAAATGCAGTAGAAACTAAATGTTGGAAACCCAAAGAGACCTAACAGCATACTCATCACCAACTCCTTATCCAATAATTTCTAAACCACCTTTTCCTTCCCCATTACTGACCTGAAATTGTTGCTGAACTGAAATGAAATACCTACTCTTGATTTTATTGTAAACTACCTTGAAACTCTTGCCCCCCCCCCTCAACTTCCCCCCTCAACTTGAGCACTGCTTCCCTATAGGGTATGCTCAAAAGCAACTGCTGCAGCCTCCTGGCATTAATGGGTGAATGCAACATTACTGTGAAAGGGATCCCTCGCCTGGTACTACTCTATCTCAATCCCTGTTTCCTCAACCTGTTCTTTTCCATACGTATTAGCTATCAGTCCATACGCCATATCCTGCCTCTGTCGTTTAAACCCAGTGTGATGGTTTAAGCAGTGAGAACAAATGTGCAGGATCCTACAAGAAGGCCATAAACACTTATCTGCATTGAAAGCCAAAACACATTTTGCCTTTCTCCCTCCACCATACAATTGTTGACTGACTACACTGCTGGGCCCATCCAACATGTTCCCCATCCATGTATCAGGATACCTATGTTCCCAAGCCATGGACTTATCTATGGCATTTAGCTTGTAAAAGCAGTGATCATATGACAGCCAGGCATTACTACCCTTTAAGTCACTGTGCTTCCCTAACCATTAAAAAGTAAGATAACAAAGGTAATGCTGGTTGAGGTTCCTCCTTAGGGTTCATGGCCATGAAATACACAAATTCCCAAACTCAACTGTCCCAAGTCCTCAGCCTTCCTGCACCTATGTTCCTTAAAGCAGCCAATACTGATACAAGATCCTTAACCCCAGGTGACATAGCCTCTGCCACCCATTGCACACCATTAGTGCCTACAGGATCGAAAACTACAGTGAACTCTCCCCTCCAAAGTTGTTCCTTTACAACCTGCAAGATGGAAGCTGTAATAATAATTTACTTACCAGTTATCCTGCTCTGTAAGCCTTGCTGCAAGGCCACTACTGAACTGCCTTCCACTTCCTCACTCCCAGTGGTTAACCCTTTAGTATCTGGCAATATAGGGAAACCTGGTTACCACCAGAATCCTGGCCCACCCCTGACAATGCTATGTCTCTTTGCCCCACCTCAGTCCCTTTGCTGACATGCCCTACACTACTAATAAACTACTTTCTGCACCCAGCAAGCTCTGCAACCTGCACCTACTCTCCCTAAATTCAAGTTTCCACACCAGCATAAATGAATCTGCATTTGATATCAAGTTGTTTGTCACTCTTGCGCAACAAAAATATTAACATCATTAGCTTTCAATAGCTGTGGTACTGATGGCACGTCCGACAAACTCTGTTATTGACTTCCTCCCAGCTCCTGTGGATACTCTGAAACTGTCTATGCTGCACACCTTCTGGTTCATCTGGGTCACTTGCCTGTAGTCTCAGAGGTCTCTGTAATATGCTGATTATGTCACTTTTGATCACCCGTAAACACCTCCACCTGGACAACCTCATGTGGAGCTAGGTCCTGCACCCACACCCTTCAGAATAATTTGTCTGCTTGAGCCACCAACTCTTGCCATTTCTTTATTAAATCTTTTGCCTGAGCCATCCTGAATGAACAGGGAATGCTAATCATCAGCAGTAATGCCAACATCATTTATTCCCCTTTAAGGTACCTCCCCAACTAGTCCACTGATGTTCTCAAAAAGATCCCACCTTTAATTGTCCACTATTCTTTAAATTATTATTTGCCTTCCTTTTTTTATGGGGGGGACACCCTGAATAATAAATGATGACCCTTAATACATCAGGCTCTCTCACTCACTAACTAACCACTGGAGTCCCACCCCAATAACCTCTTACATAACTACCACAATAGGCCTTCACAGTTACTGTGACTGGACTCAACTACACCTCTTAAACTCCATTTGACTAGTTAACTACCCTGCCTAACACTGAGCATCACTTTATATTAGTGTAATCCCTTTTCTGTTTGTTTATTCTGCTGAATTGCTAACAACTCCCTTCTGAAGTATATCGCCTGTTGAGTACTGACTTGTAGAGTCTTCCTATGGCTGCACTCCACAAAGCATTTACTTGCTCTTCCACTTTCTTTCTCTCTGTATTTTTTTTATTATATATGTATAACTCCCAGCAGCCAGTTCACTTGAGAGAATGCCCTGCATCATAGCTTTCAACTTTTTACCTCTAAAATTAGGATTACTACCTGTTATCGTGTGGAACAGATGGACAGAATGTGGAACACTTATTAACAGCTTACTGACAGCTTCAACTAGGAAGTTCACCGGGTGCTTAAAGTGTGCGACTTTATACATTTTTGATGAATTAGTATGATTTCCAGCAGCCAGTTTACTTGATGGAGACATTTACCCATAACGTAACTCTCAATAGTCTGGAATGGAATTAAAATGCTCCTTTACATCATAAGCACCCTGGTCCTGCCATTGTGAGAGTTGCCTTTGCCTAGCAATGACATGCAGTGCCAGCTTTCCTCACTATGTTGGCATCAACTTCCTGATGTTCACCAAACTGTACTGCCCTCCCAAGAATGTAACAGATACTGATGCCATTAACCCGCCTACAACAACTGACTGTATCCTGCCATTACAAGAGCTTGCAGTCCTCAAAACATCCTACCATAACCATACCTCTCACCCACATATTGAGAAGGCTATGGAAAAAGCCTGACGTAATGGGGGGGTTGCTCTACCAAACATAGAAATTTTCTAGAATAACAAGATTTGTGCAAACATGCATTATCTGATTATGAAGGATAAGCCACGATGTATGCCAATATTTACTGACTTCACTTCAACTCAGGAAATGCAAAATGCATGCATTCTGTAAAACTAGACAATTGGTATGACTGTGAGTTACACATACACATATCTCATATAATGGGGGGAATAGATGCCCAAAATAGGGAAAGATTCAGTTATTGCCTGCATTTACAGAAGGAAGCAAGTTTAACTCAAAACAATGTCCATATTTAATAACTTCAGCCCATACTGATTACCACAAAACCCACCGATTTTATAAGTAGCAGCCCAAATGAGGCAAAAACTGGACATTTTGCAAAACTCTGGACATCAGCATTGCCATATGTATCAAAAAAGCCTTCAATTGTAATACAGACCTAACCTATAGGCATTCACACTACTTATCTAAGATCCTTACACTTACCTCCAATACTAGCAAGAAAATCACATACTCACCTTCTGAAGCCAGATACCTGGGTCTTACTACACCACCTCAATTGATCACCTGGATACCACAGACAATCCTGTCAACACAGATTGCATTGTTAAAGAGGGCTACCCTGCCCAAAACCTGATATTATATAACCTCCCTCCTGTGCTCCACCCCTACTGTGACTTCGGTCAAACCACCCCCAATGATTCAACCTTATCTAACTTGAAAGCATATCCCAGTGACAAATTAGTCTACCAGGCAAATTCCATTTCCTGAAGCATTCTGAATCATTATGAAGGAGTCCCAAAATGCAATAGCCATTGCCACTGTTTGATTTTTATTTTTCATTTTTTACAGAGTAAGAATGATTTCATGAAAGCCTCCATTTTAAGATTTGTTTCTTGTACACAGTAATCAATTCACAAATCAGAAGTTAACAATAAGAATTAAATGTCATAGATATGAACCTAAATCATTTCCCAGTTTAGTTTATAATCGCCTTTAGTTTATAATCGTCTACCCTGACTTTACGTAACACAACAGCAGAACTGGAGAAAAGGTTACAATCAGCACAGATGGATACTCTTTCTACTAGAGTAAGTCTTCATTTGTAGGTCATAAATGGGAACAGCTGCTGCAAGCAGCATTTGTGTAGAGCAGCTCACGATGCATTTGTTTGACATACATAAAGCTGCAGTCCTCACAGCAGTATGTATAAATTCATGACTGAACATGCTTGGACTGGGACTGCTGCTAACAAAACATGGCTTGTTAAGTACTAGCCTGCATTTCTTCACATCATATTGAGACACTGTTTTGGTTTATACTACCTTTGATCTTGTAAATACTGACCCCAGAAGATGGGCACAATGAAGTTTTATAATTCAACAAATGTCAAATGAAAGCAGTACCTTCAGCAATCAAAAGTCCCAAAACAAAACCAAAAGTCTGAAAACATGTACCCAGAATTTTACTCATTTCAGTGAAATGCATTTACTTATTTTGGATGGTGCCTGCACAGTTTCTATCTTTTTCTGATTCTAGATCTATTCATTTTTGTTTAGACTGTTCAAAAAAACTAGTTGTATTTGTGATTGGACTGGCAGTGGCACAAAGAACTGACAAACTTCTATAATCAAAGGTTGTTCCTGGTAATCTACAGCTGAGATACCATAAACATCATAATCAGCACAAAGTGTAAATGAATTATCATTGGTTTCCTCCTGACGTATCTGTTGTATAATAATGTATGGTGCATTAACCATGATCATGTCTAGTGTCTTTATATATGAGTTATTCGTCTTTACCACCAGCCTCAATTTATCTAGATTTTTTTCATTTTCTTCTGTTGTAATACCATTAAGACAACCCCCCAAATGACAAAATTAAAATCTTTTCCTTGTTCAAAAAGACTTGGAGTTGAGCTGCTGTGTTTTGCATTAACATTAAGGGTCAAACCTGGCAAAAGGTCAAATCTACATAGGGCCCTTTGCTGAATTTGTAGCATTAAGCAACCACGGCCAGTACCAACATGATGCAATGGTAGCAATTAAAAGGTTATATTTTATCGTGGTGTGCCTTCTCTGACCCCAAGGTAACTGAAGTGCATACATTTACATGATTGGCCACAATCCATTATTAAACAGTAGGCCTAAGCAATAGTAATTCCTGGATCTAATGTCAGATTTTCATCAAATGGTGCAGCACTCGATGTAAACCCTTTCCAGCAGAAGATGAATCCCATACCAGATACATGTTAGCTTTCATCAACTCAGCCCTTTGAGAGTAGAGAATGCAACATAACACAGATCAATGAAGATATCTGAAGTGAGCATAAATGCGTAACCTAACTGGAATAAGGATGAGGAAAACCTGTGTGTAGCACATATAAATCATTCAATGATATTGTTTGTTAGATCCTGATTTTATTCAGAAATGCCTTATGTCTGGAAAAAATCTTCAGTTCATAACAACTTTGTAAAGTTATGTTACGCTGCGTTACTATTTGCATTTCAGAAACTAACTCATGCATATATTCATGACTTTGCAATGTTGCATTGTTTCATCGTTATTCATTGAATTCCAGAGGACTGCACAAAAATAACTTACTTATTCTCCGCAGATCATAAAATGATGCTATGAAGTACAAGAGACCCTGAAGAGCAATTGTGCACAATATATTCATGAAATGAGAGTTTTGTTGCACTTGCAATTCACTTTTGACATTTGAGCCATGTTTAGTCTTTCATAAAATTAATGTTTATTTGAAACTAAGCATAGGGCTCATGTCTGCTGCTTCTTTACTTTAATTCTTTGCTAATTATATTTCTGCCTGTGTTTTTTTTAAATGCCACATTGTAATTTTGACTATTACTTAGTAGTGCTTATTTATTATTTCTTTTATTATACCTTCTTCCTTAATGCACTTGGCCTAAGGCAGGTCTTCATAAGTATCAAAAACATGTAAGGCCACTAGGGAATCTGCTGCATATATTTGAATACTGTCTTGTCATGTATGGGATTTTATACTGCAACAATGCAGGCACTTCATCTCATGGATTTTCAGTCAGCTCTTGTTCATACCCTTAATGTGTTACGTGGGTCTTGCACCATGGTTTTCCTTTTAATCAAATATTTATACAACAAAGTTTCAATATTTTATTTATTTATTTGCTTAGATGTAAGCCCTCATTACTTTATGCAAAAGGCTTCATCCACTGCGCCTCTGAACTAGTATATATAAACCCAAACTCACAAGTCCTTGTGAAAAGAAGTTAAACAAAAGTTTGATGACTGCCTGTTTGATTAAATAGACTCAGCAATTACAGACTTGCTGAAAAGTGACTTAAGGACATACACAGATTTCTTTTGTCACCTGTGATAGTATTCATCAGACAGATAAAGATATGAGAAGACTGAAAAAACTATATGCACAAATTAGATATCCTTACAAAAAGTCTGCTGGCAAAATGTCATTATTACAGTGTGCAATATCTGGCATTAATGTTTGCAAGGTGAACAAAAAGGGTACACTTGTGTAGATCAGTAATACTGTTTAAAATGAAACAAAGGACAAAGCGGAGCTATACACCTTTCAGACATTGAGGAAATATAATGAATCAAAGTGACCCAGTTAGAAAGGGTCTGCACAAGGTGATATGTTTTTAAATAATTACTTCGTCCATCACCTTCAGCTACTTCTGAATGTTATTTTATTTGGTGATGTCATTTGAGAATGCAGCAAAAAAGTACAGTTAAACATGAACATAAACAAAGGCAGAGCAAGCTGATTATTTGTCTTTCACTTTTTCAATAGAATCATATTGGGATTTAATTGTATTTTTATATGCACTTTTCTAAATGAATTTGGGTTCTTAACACAGGAAAAACTGAAATCCAATCATAAAATAATTTTACTGTTAGCTATCCATCTGAGGGCAATTCACCTCCTGTTTATACTCCACTGACTGAAGTGGTGATCACATCACTTTTCTTCCATATTCAGTCACATGTATCTCACAAATTGAAAGACTCTGAAGATGAAATCCCGATGTAGCAACTATTAATAGTCTCTTTTATAAGCTTCCTGATATCACATTTGTGAAGTAAAGAAAATCTAAATAGGTTGTTCCTTCTGCATCACACAACTCATCTCATAAAAGATTAGCATGTAACCACTACATAGAGATCAATAAAAAAAAGCTGAACACCTGCTCCGGTATGTTATGGATATGTACAACTGGTAAAAAAATATGTCACGTGTAAGGCTAATAGTGTTGCTTCTCTGACATCCCAGGTAACAAGTAAAATATCTGAATTGATTTAAGATCTATTCTTTCATTCATTCTATTATTTATGTATGTACGTAAGAATGTACACACACACACACACACACACACACACACACACATATATATATATATATATATATATATATATATATATATATATATATATACACATTTATTTGTTAATTTATGTTCTTTGATTCAGAAAACCAACATCTATGTGTTTAATACTTCTAGAACAGGAAGTTGCATTAAAGTCTACAACAATATCACACCCTTGTACTGATAATCCATCTAGACAATACAATACAATACTGGAAACACAAACAGTGTTACTACCAACATGTCACTGCTCTGCATTATCATGCTCCTCTGACTGCCTGTCAATCTGATTTGCTTGAAAGTGTGTTTGTTTTGTGATGTTTCTCAGAGTGGGGACATACTCTTGAATCTGCAGACATCAACATCCTGGCTGATGAAAAATAGGAACTCTGATCAAAAATCTGGGTGATAATTAGCATAAAATGTGCATGTATAATGGTGTAACTCCTCCCACCTCACTAGGGTTGTGGGATATGGACATCAGGCAAAGAACTAATCCTTGAAGGATATTAATCACATGTAAACACACATATCCATGCACAGACAGACTTGGATTCCATAGACATACAAGCACACACACACACACGCACATAAATACACATGCACACTGCAAACTAAAACTGAACATCACAAAATATACACTCCTAACGATACCTCACAACCTCTTAGCAAAGGAATTCTCAATAAAGTCAAAATTAGTTGGAGGGGACAAAGGCTCAAATCAGACACACATTTTAAATGTTTGTTTTATTAACTTAGTAATCTGCTAAAAAACAAACAAAAAAAAAACTATTTTTACATTTCATTACCATGCATTTTGTAAAGGATATTACGTCTGGAAATGAAATGTCTGTCCTTATTTAATGACATCAGTCTTCAATAATTTGTCTCAAATGCTGAAATGATTATGAGGAACAGATCACTAAGAATATCAGGTAAAAATCAGGATATTCAGAAAAAATCTGAACAGTTGAGCCTTCAATTAAGCACTTTTTATTTGCTTCACATTGATACAACAACATCAGCAGCAATGGCAAGGTGAACTTAATTGGCAATCAGTGCTGACTACTGGCATGATGGCATCTAGTAAATAAAGTAAAAACAAAAAGAATAAATAATATTCATGACACAATGACATTGACATTGACATCCACTGAATGATATTTGTACAATAGACTATTGTTTCTGACTTACCCAGAAGTATTGGTGGATCTGGATGCAGCCGTCCGACTCCCATTCCCAAGTCACCTGATGATCTTCTCTTCCTCCTTCCCACTTGTCCTGGTGGTGGATATAGCTCTGCAATACCTTTCCCATTCTGTTCCTTGGCTCCTTGTGAGATCTTAAATAATTATCGTTTTGTTTTGTTTATTTGAATCCTTCTCCAATACCTGCCATGTCTGCAGCTGAGTCTGACTATTGTGCACAAAGTCAAGTCACAGACTAACAGTTTGCTTTGCTTTCAGGAACAGCAGAACAGTAAACATTTTAAATGACAAACCTCACCCTTTCTCCCTCTGAGATAGACAAGAATTTATGGCACTCTCTTATTTTGCTCCCCTGAATAGAAATTTCCTCCAAATTTGTGGCAATAGAGAGATCTGAAAGGGTAATAGAAATGTGTTTTATGCAAGAAGTGCCATATTGCAAAACATCATAATTCAATGTTGTTTATGTCTTGGAAGCGAGGGATAATGGATATAAAAGAAAAAGATTTTCTGACTTTTAATAATGGTAAACTCTTTATCTCATCTTGTTTTCATATTATGAGTTTTTTCATAGTGGTAATCAATAGAAAAAAAAAATCCTGTAAAGAAAAAAAAATTGTAACTGGCCATTCTAAAGACATGGCAGTGAGCAAATGGAAGAATACAGAAAATATTATAGATGGGCATCCCAAAGATATGGCAGTGAGCAATAGGAGCAATCTAGAAAAAAATATTGTAGCTAGACATCACAAAGCCTTTGACCTACCTACACAACAACTGATGTGAAAGGTGAAGGTATTGTTTGATATGACTTTGAAGTACTTTAAATCTGCAAACAACAAGAACTGAATTTTATTTATTTTATGAAACTTAAATATGCTATCAGAAATAATCCATGTAGCGTTGCAACTAATCCTGGAAATGGCATGAAGATGTAAGTGGTAATTGATATAAATGCAGTGTAATCAAGAGTATTAAGACAAGCAGCACCAAGCCTTTTGTAGCAAACATATTTAGGCCTACTCTCTACCACTAAGATCCCAAAACATTTATTTATTTTTTATTTATTTATTTATTTATTTAAATTTGTTGACCGGGAGTGAGGCCCGGGGAGAAAAGCTCCACAGTAAAATAAACAGACAGTAGTTACATTGGATTAAATAGCGATTAACAATTTAACATAGAAATTACTTACAACATATTTACAGATGAAGAACATAGTACATCAGTAGACAAGTGGTAAATAAATGCAAGTACTCTCAAATGTTAAATATTTTCTAAAAGACCAGCCACAATGAAAGGTTAAGATATAGTTAATATTAAACTTCATTGCAAGTGGTGTGAGTGTGTGTTTGCATGTTTACAGCACTTGTGCATGTATGTTTGAGATGTGAGCAAATGGAGAGATGCATGGCAAAGATGAAATAATAAAATATACCTTAAAATGTAACTCACTCAATGATTGAATGACTCAATACAAACTGACAATAGAGTTAAACAATCTCAAGCTATAAACACTGGGAGAATATTACCTACAATGTACCCTTTTAAACCACTGAATGTGATTGTTCCACTTGATGCAGTTCTTGAGGAAAGAAAATAGGATTAGAATGATTGATGAGACTTCAAAGGTGAATACCCAAAAAAGCAGAGCAACTGAATGAGGATCTTGAGAAGAAAATGGTGACACTCAACGTGCATTTAAATTTTTTACACACACATGGCCAGATTTGTGAAGTCTAATTCTTGTGGTGATATCATGTGCTTATCATGCTACAAAAGTGCACACAACAGTGTGCCATTTTGTATTCATTAAATGGCTCTAAACATTATGCAGAGCTACCTGTGATATCCCTCCTTTGGGCCAGTGATCAAGGAGCCCCAACTTTCACCACTGACACCCGTGGGGAATGTTCACTATGAGAAAAATAGACACACACAGTATTTTCAGATTCTGCTCAATGCACCAGGTACAATTTCCCTTAAGAGCACACAGAAAATACATTCTCCAGTTTTGAGACTACACTTCCTTTTCAAGCTCAATATAAGACTCCCAGTGACCACTACAGAGCTGAGTCCATAGCTGGCTGTTCCAAGCCAGGTTGTCCACCACCCTCTCTGTGAAATTAGTGCTCATGGTGTCCCTGTTCAAAGTGGCTGTCACACATACTCTCTTTGAGATTTGATTTTCATACACACAAACAAACCGACCCACCCACGTTGGAAAGGCTATCACAGCTTACTGCCCTGCAACCTCCACCTAGACTACTGCCATCAGAACACCCAAAGCCAGCTACTTTAAGGCTCTTACCAGGGTACCCAATTACACTTATTAAAATTAATACTTATACAAGTGGTAGTATTTAACCAAGTAACAAGACTTTCAGGAACGTGGAGTCATAGTGCTACTAAATAAATGCAAGTACTCTCAAATGTTAAATATTTTCTAAAAGACCAGCCACAATGAAAGGTTAAGATATAGTTAATATTAAATAATAATAAAGGGAAAAAAACATGAACATACTGAATATCTATTTGCAATAAACACCCAAGTTTCATTCACAGGAAATATAAAAAAAAAACACTGATGGAAAGACACACACAGATACAGAAAAAACAACATCTAGCTAATCTCACTATATTTTTGTAACTGACTGAAGAAATACTGTTTGTATTATTGTTGTTACTTACTAAAGCAAGGCAAGATGAAAGTGGATGAGTGTCTTGTCAGGTTCCAAAAACTGAATGCACACCTCATATATCTCACTAATATTGAAATACAGTTTCAGTGCTGGCTACAGAATGACATCATATCTGGTCACTTGACTCTGTGTTTCCCACACTACCCTCTCACTAGAAATTGAGTCACAATGTAGCACTGATATGTCGCAATACACACACAGCGTTTTAGCTAAGGATTATTACAGCATCTGGAAACTATAAAACAGTTTCCCCCCTTCTTGAAGAAACTAACAAGCCATTTTCTGGCATCCCAGGGTAGTAATTAGTTCACCAGTAAGAGAACAGAGCAAGATTCCAGCGCAGGCTTTTCACACACATTGCGTGTCTGGCTACTTTCAGACCTGTGAGATAAAGTCTTTATGGCCTAAACCAAGTAATTTAATTTCAGGCTATTTTTCTTAAGGTTAACTAGACTGAGCTTAACTCCTTCCCTTCCAGTATCCATTGTTAAAATATAGACATTTCATCAGCTACAACAATACAGTTTGACATACATGTATATTTCTTTTCTGTCCAGCAGGACCCATGTGTGACACATTTTTAACACAGGCAACTTTACAAATACGTTGTTAACATAAGCATCTGTGCAAATCAGACTGATATTAAAATGACATATAATTCTTTACAAAACTATAACTAGCTATGCTGGAATATGTTACCCATGCACAGCCATACTCTCCCTGGCAAAGATGGCTCTACCTCACATCATCATCATACCACCAAACAATGGTAAACAACTGAGTATGCTCATAAAAGCATAATCAACTGAACTACATGTTAAACTCCAATAAAATATGGAGGAACCATTCAGGAAGTTATAAAGTGACTGTCTAGAGATGGTGTAGCCCTTTGCCATGAACACCAAAATCTATTAGAATACAGCTGGTATCACACTTAGAAAAAAAAAGCAATGTTAGGGGCTGCTGCTGCTCTTTTGCTTACGTATGTGCAATAGACTCAGATTTATGCTGCTCATGCTGCTGACAGACCTTGTCCAAAGAGTAGAAGAGTGTTCAGATTACATTTAACCTATATTGGACCGAATGATATTGAAATAGTAGATCGATACATGGTAGATAGAGATACACTGCAGGAATTCTAAAACCTCTGCTGGTCCCACCTCAGAGCCAGGGGAAATTGAGATGAACCTATGCCAATGGAAACTAAGGTATGTATAGCATTAAGAATAATAGCTACTGGTACATTCCAGTGATCCACAGGGGATATACTAGTCGTGTCACAGGCCTCAGCTTGTAGAATGTTTCACCAATTCCATCAATGTCTTAATGCTACAACATGCAAGGGAGTACATCTATCTCCCATGCACACCAGAGGACAGAGAAAAAAAATGCAGTATTTCTATGTTGTAGCACAGTCCCCTTAAGTCTTAAAGACAATAGACTGCACTTACATATAAATGAAAGCCCTACCTGGTGAGCAGGGAAAGACATTCATCAACAGAAAAGAGTTCAACTCAGTCAATTGCCAGGTTGTCTGTAATGCCTGAGGGATCATCCTCAATGTCTGTCCAGGCAATCCAGGCAGTTATCATGGCTCACACATTTGGCACACCTCGCTGATTTACAGAAGTTTTGCTAGTGGTTATGTTCCACAAGGCCATCGACTGGGTGATGCAGGTCATGCGCTGGAACCGTGGCTCATGCCAGATATCAGAAGTGCAGACACACCCACAAAAGGTGGCTAGAATGATGTCCATGCTCAACCTAGAAACATCACAGAGCATGTGTTAAGCATGCTGTAGTCATTGTTATGCTATCTAGACACATCAGGGAGTGCCTTGTAATACATACAACTCAGGTACCTGAGCAGAAAGTCTCACAGTCTGTGCCATGTTGCACAATATCCTCTTGGGAAACAGCTGCAACAGGGACAACAAGGGCCAGGGCCACACATTCCTGGACCACAGGCAGGACCAACACCTCCCACACATACAGACAAAGATTCTGTGGGACAACCTAGATAGCCGGCAGATATAGGCATGCACAGCATGCCCTTGCCCTAGCTAAGAGGCAAAGGATAGCACATGCACTCACCAGTAAAGAAATACTTAACAACCTCAACACATACAAATATTAAAAGTGATGCCAGCCAATATTCACAAACATTACTTCCCCATGTAATGTCTGTATAGGGATAATGTCAGACAGAGACAGCCTCAAAGTACATGACTCATAACTGTAGCAATGTTAAGGTTAGTGTGGAACCTGTACTATGCACACAAATGTGTAAGAAGATAAACTACCTGAATATTGTCAGTCTTGTACCTATGCATTCTGTACATCAGACATATATGCAGCCAAAAGTCAAACCCAAATTAACAAAGCCCATGGCAGAGTCATCATAATTCTCATAGGGTGGGGTGCAGTAGGCTATGGGTGACACTAAGATACATGGATGCTGGCTATCCCCCAGCAGACATACCATTACAGACCTGCCTGATCCAATGTGTCACTCAACTTATCCAATGAGTCACCCACACTGTTGAAGTAATCGCAAAATAGCAAATGATAGCACAATATTGTGAAGTAACCATACTAACATGGAGAGCACTGCTGAGTACTGCTCAATCAAGCTTACCTGCTTAGGAGAAAAGTGAAAAATGTCATTTGGGCAGTATTTGGGTAGCATAAAGAGGCTTAATGGCAATGCATGAACGTCAGCACTCTGGACAAAACAGTGTGGAACATCTATCTGCTGTATAACTGTGTCTATGACACAACTAGTAAGTGCACTGAGTTTTGAGATAAAACACAGGTGATTCATGGTTTAAATCTTGATAACACTTATTTCTTTACAAAGGTTGTCATCACTTCAATAAGGAAGGCACAACTACATGCAAATGGCTATCATAATTATGTTCATTGCAATGGATATCTCATTAAGGCTTTGATAAATTAATTTTTGTAAGTAGCATATGCCATTTCTGAGTTGCATATGAAACACAGTTGAATGTGTTGTGTGAAATTGTTTAACCAGGTTATTTTTGACAATGGAATAAAAACACACTTGCATATCTATGATGGGCAGAATACCTAAGTCAAAATCATCTTCTCTCTTCACATAGCCCACCTCTGTGTTTAGGATAGTATGTGTTCTGAAGTATGCATGTATCACACTGCAACCTGTATTAGACAGCTCATGAAAGTCTATCCATCTGACATACATTTACATCGCCTCACAGACGTTGCACGTTCGATTCTCAGTTAGAGCGGCTTCTGTGTGTTGACATGCGTGAATGGGCGTTCCTTCGCTGAAGGTTGTGCGTTAGGCCCGGCAAGCCAGCACGTAAAAATCTACTGCCAATCATTAGCGGACCGGAGTTCCGCTGTGGCGACCCCTAACCAGGAAAAGCCGAAAGACAGTAGTAGTAATACTACCTCTTTCATGAGAGTGCATTTCACGGGATTTGTTGAAGTCACACACATAAAGATGCATCTGAAGTATACCACCATGCATACTGAATGCAGTTTATCTGTAATGAACATGGCTGAAAATGAGTTCTCCTGTAGCACTGATAAATTATAGCCTTTATTGAAATTTATGCATTATTTCTTAGATCTGATTCTCACATTGGTGGGGTGATTGATAAACGGATACGCAGAGTCGTAGAATGTAAGATGGAGAAGAGCAGTTCGGATTCAGATCAGGATGCAGCACAACTGACCCGATATTTGCAGTGAGACAGATACTTGAAAAGAAGCTAGAGATGATGAGAGATTCCAACTGGGCATTCCTAGACATGGAGAAAGCATATGACAAGATCCCAAGAAAGCTGATCTGGGTAGTACTGTGGTGGTTTAAAGTCCCAGAACCATCAGTAGAATTAGTGCAGACTATGTACAAGGACCCAATGACTCAAGTACAAACAGTGTTCGGCCTCACAGAGGGGTTCCAAGTGGGAGTGGGAGTAGATGTACACCAGGGTTCAACTCTGAGCCAACTGCTGTTCATACTGGTGATAGACTACATTAGCCAACAGGTCGGAGGGTACAGATCAACAATATATACTATATGCAGATGATGTGTCATTACAGGCAGACTCTGAGCTAAAACTTCAGCAAAGGATGGAATGCAAAACTGAAGGCACGTGGGATGAAAATAAAACACAGATAACATGGTGGTAATGGCAGAAAACTGGGGAATCAGAAGAAGCTGAGAATAGAGATAGAAGGGAAGATAGTGGAACAGGTAAACAGCTTGAAGTATCTGAGACGGTGGTTTGAGGAGAAGGGAAGCCTGAATGAAGAGGTCAAAGCTAGAATCAGAGGGGCTGCAGCCAACTATCATAGAGTGTCAGGTGTAGTCTATGACAGAAGAATGCCAAAGAAGCTGAAAAGTAAGTTGTACAAGACAGTGGTTTGACCAATGCTACTGTTTGCTACAGAAACCTGAGCAGCAAAGGCAGAACAGTTCAAGAAGCTAGAGGTGATGGAAATAAAGTGCCTGAGAAGGGTGGTAGGATGCAGACTGTGGGACAGGTGAAGAAATGAGGATGAAAAAGCAGAAGCCAAAGTAGTTCCAATTGCAGAAAAGATCAAAGAGAAGAGATTACAGTGGTTTGGACACGTGCAGAAAAATAGAAGTCAGTCTGATGAGGAAGATGTGGGACGGGTGGGAAAAATGTAAGAGGAAGCGAGGACATCCAGCAAAGAGGTGGATGGACAATGTCAAAAAAAGATATGTGACAGATAGGAATGAGTGTTGAAGAAGGCAGGAGTGTGGCACTGAATCCAGAGAGTTGGCGACAGTTAACATGATACCCCAACCCCATGTTGAAAAAATGGGAAAAAAGGGGCTGATGAAGATGATTGATCAACTAACTTTTTACAGTGCCTAATTCTAGAAAGTTATGTGCCAAGTCATCCTATTTAACTTACAAAACACCAAGGATAATAAGCTAAGCCATCGAGGCTGTCAGTGTTGACCATCCAAAAAACTGTGAATAGGATGAGCATCATGAATGGCAAATCTCACTGCCATATTTCACACCTTCTTTACTGTTTCATAAAATACCTTCCACTCTGTTTACAAATGCCTGTCTGTGCTTGCCATTGTGCAAATACAGTTGGCATGGCTGTGACAGTTTGTGCATTAACCATTAAACTTGAGATTGGAATCCGGTGCCAATCCAGACATAAAGCTGCTGCTTAACCTCTATAGGCATGGCTGATGTGGAAGATGATGGTCCTGAATTTACAGCACAAAGGTGGGATGTTGAGGAGACCAAGATAATTGTGGCACTCCTCTTGAAGTGCTACAACCATAGGCTGCTCTAGGGGTATTATACTAGGTCTAAGTATAAGACTGACGCTTGGAACCGAGTAGCCAAAGATGTCTCCATTGCAACTGGCACCACACACACTGGATAGAATTGTTCTCACCAATGTAGTGATTTAAAATGGGGCAAGAAGGACCTCCTTTGCTGATGGAAGAATGAGTTTAGGACTGCTGGCATCCCTCAGTTGTGTAAGTATACTGATGTATCAGTATAAATGCTATAGAATGCATGACAGAGCTAAGAGTGTTATTCAGTATCCTTTCATGTCTTTTCTTCTCTGTTGTACAGCTGCTGAAGACATTGCAGTGTATTGTGAAGAGTACCACAAGAACTTAAATCACCTCAGAGGGTCTTCGGGTATGCATGCATCAGGTCATACTGTAACCCTAATAAGTATTTTAATTGTAAGCAAAATTTCAGTAGTGTAATAAATGTCCTATCATTCCCTTTTTCACAAATTTAATCTGATCAAAAAATAGAATCACACACATCCAGAAATAGCCCATAAGAAAACCACACTTATTTTGCCTCAGAATCTTTGCGGACTTTGGCATCAAGCACCAATGCTGAGTGATGGCCAATAGCTGTTCATCCTGGAAAACAAATGTTAAATAAAAAAAAAAATAAAAATGTGCTATGGCAAAGCCTAGTCAGTTGTTACCATCACCTGCAGTAGTCCGATTATCCTAGTGCAAATGTTCTTAAATATACTGCACCATGGTAATACAGAGTAAAGGTGAATAAAGGCTTTGCAACAGTTACTTAAGCAGTCCTTTGACTTTTGGATCTAATAAACTGTAACTTCCTCTGTAGAGTGTTGACATAAATCACTCATCTGAAGACTTGATTTTTGGCCATAGCATCAAGGGTTTGATTCCAGATGTATGTCACATTATTTCCTACTGTGATGCTATACTTCTAGGATATGTTTAATAGCAATACATCTTATTTTTACCTAGTACCAACCTCTCAATGCCCATAAGGAAGAATTATTAAACCACCCTTTTTTACTGATGTCATCAGCAATCCTTGCCTGTCCTACATCTTCTTCATCCTCACAGCCATCACTTACTGATACAGGGATACAGGGCATGACTGGTTAATACTGAGGACACAACATAAAAATGTATATTAATGACCCATAATACCACCCTGTCATATGTGTCTGTATATCTGTCTCTGTCGTCACCCCTTCTCTCTAGTTATTAGGCTGATGGATGTAAATGTCATGTGATGGTATATTCAGTCTACCATTACTTTGATGAAGAATAAAACCTACATCTTTCATTAGATAAATAGGGCATCACTGTCCCTTTAAAGGTGTGATTTTGGCATATGTGAAGTAAAATTTCCTTGATGTGGTTTAGAGATAATGACCAAGTCTGTAAAGTTATTTTTTTCATCTTGGCAACAGTCTGTATCCAGCAGTAGGTGAAAATATTACTGCCTGTTTTTATAACTACATTTCTGTGAATCAGTTGCCTACGTATCTTTCTAAACTCCTTCTGTTTTATCAGTTGTATTGCTCAGCAGTTGTGACGGGTCTGGCAATGAGCAACTATAGTATGTCAAGCTAAATGACATTTCAGGTGTTACTTTAAAATGTGCTGAGTATTTACCTTACACCTCATTGTACACCCAGTGAATTTGTAATTTCCATTGAAGCATGACTCATATGTATTAGGCTTAAAACATTATTTCAGTATCTATTAAAAACACAATTTTACCAGGCAATATATTTATAAAAATCATTTCTATGTATTCTTAAAGTCATGAATCACATTCTGACACTCTTTGTAAAATCATCTGCATACTGAAGTTGAAATCTGCTTCAACTCTTGCCTTTTTCATGTAACTAAGAGTTTACAGCTAGTGCCATAAAGAATGACAGCTGGATTTTCCCCACTAAGTGCTGTCCACAGTGCTGATGGCCAAGCATCATCGCTAAGCCTGCTTGCGCTGCAGAAGGCACACCAAACGTAGTGTTTCACTGTTTTCTTCAGCAAAGAACACTGCTTGCTTACAGCATATCATCACATAAATGGGAAAGGCAAGCATAACACTTCATTTCTGATTTGAGCTTTGGAGCCAACTTTGAAAAGTATAACAAAACTTGCAGAGGTTATGTATGCAACATGTGAAGCTAAAAAAAAATCACAACATTTCCTTTGTGATTCTTATTTGTGCAACATTTGCCAGGAAGCACCACTGAATAACAGTAAACACTGGTACTTCACAGTAAAAGTTCGACACATCAAAGTCTGATCATGCATGTGCTAACACTTTGCCAACATCCACACAAATGCATTTCTCAGCATTGTGCTTTAGTAAGAGATTTGGAACAAAACTAAGTATTACTACTGATGATACTACTTCATTGCATAGAAACTGTGTAATGTACTCATGCGAAACTCAGTGAACTGTGTGGTTAACTGACCGCTTCATTCTGGACAATTAGGACTGCACTGCAGTACTTACACTTACAAAGGATATACAACCACATACAGCCTTTAAGCATACAAAATATCATATTTTATCCCTCCTGCATTGGAACATTAAGTACTGATTGGTATCGACAGCCCACATTCACCATGTATGAGCACATAGCATAGCTAATATCAGTACCATTCATTAAGGTTTGTATACCATCATCATATCCTGATGATACATGAATGATTCATTGTTCATCTTGTGTTTCAGAAGTGTGTGTCTGATATACACAAGATAGGTAGGTACAAGTCACACTCAGTTCTGCAGTATACATTAATGACACCATAGTTGGCATAAGTCAGTAGTATGTATGGAGTATTGATCATACCACTAACCTTACTCTGTCATATCAACAGATACGGATTTGCACAAAACCTTCAACATCAGAATATCTTCACCAACTCAGAATGAAAAGTTAATCCTATATACACTGCAGTACCACAGTGTAAAGTCAGTTTTCTGCAGTGGTGCTTATGTTAAGTACTGAGTCCTCTAGACTGTGTCAATATATAGGTAAGATATTCTAGTCAAACAGCAGTCAACCTGTGGGTGCAAATATGACCTTAACTACTGATGCCCACAGTACAGTAGTACACTGGAGTTAATTTTACAACTGCAGGGTGAGTCCAGATCAATGTAAGACTCTTCTCCCACCATCATCCTCTCTGCAACACCACACTGAAGCCATCCTTCATAAAGTGCAATCTCACACTATAAAAGGCAGACTTCTGTAATGGCACTTGTGATATGTACTGTAAACTCTAGATGTCATAGCTAGATAGGTAGAGGGTCTTAATCTCACAGCAGTCAGTGTGTGTGTGTGTGTGTGTGTGTGTGTGTGTGTGTGTGTGTGTGTGTGTGTGTGTGTGTGTGTGTGTGTGTGTGTTGTTTTGTAAATATGCCCTTAACTATTTCTGACCACAAGACATTAGTAGCCTTAAGTTAATTTTACACTGCAGGGTGAGCCCACATCAGTGTCAGACCCTTTTCCAATATCATCTTCTCTGAAACATCACACTGATGTCATCTTATATAAAATGCACTCTCTCACCATACAAGTCAGACTTCCGTGATGGCCCTTGTATTACATACTGTGTCCTCTAGATTGCATTGTTAGATAAGTAGGGGGTTCTAATCTAACAATAATCAATTTGACTATGTGATGATGGGTCCATTACATTACTGGAAGATTCATTCTACAGGTGTGCTGACTGGCTCATACTCATGAGAAACACATGGTTAGATCAATCCCACATCCCCTTTTCAGTTTGTCCACAAATGCATACTGTCTGCAATGCACTAATGATATCATAATTTCAATAATGCACTCTCACACCACCAAAGTCAGACTTCTTCTGTGGGGTGTGCATATATTGTTTGTAAGATTGTGTCAATCAATATGTAGGGAATTTTAATACTGCAGCAAGATCCTCCTGATTGTATGTGTTTGAATACAAATGGATGCAGGTGTATCTTACACTTCTTAGTACTGACTACATTTAGAATTGCACATATTTGCAGAAGTAATTAGGTCTTACTATGTCTAGGCAATTCATATCCTGTGTCTCAGCTGAAAAGAATCATTTCCTTAGGTACACCCATTTGCTCATGCAATATTTCTGACAGAGTACTCTATAGTGAATTTTTATAATCTACCACCTCATTATGCTGTCAAAGCATATATTCCCAGCTACTTCTTTCATCCCCACAACACTTCCAACAGTTGACATCTATCTGAGGGAAAACATCTTTAGTTTGGGGTATAAAAATACCCATGCAAACACTTTCAAACAAAAATCCTAAACATTCTGGAGTTGTTGCATAGTTGGTAGCCATGCATATGTCCTCCCACTGTTCCTTTGTAAATTGCTTATCCAACCTCTCTCCCGAATCTTTACTAAACTCCACGGATTGATTCTTTTAAAAGTTGAGCAATATTTTATATTCCGTACGTATTATCCCTTTTTCAACATCAGCTTCTGCTCTAGATCCAAATAAAAACTCTAACAGAGCAAGTCTTTTACATAGGATTCCCCTTTCCTTTTCACCTTGCCCATATTCTGATATTGATCCATGGTAGGGAAAGCAGTTTTTAAGCCAGAAATCCAAATGTCTTCTTGCCCTCATCCCATTTTATTATCTTTTCCTCTCTAGTTACTTGCTCCAAATATCTTTGGTTGATTTGCCAGTTTTCTCCAGCAAATTCCACCCCCCCCCCCGCTAACCTATTCTGAGTTCCCCTAATTATAGTCATTCCTATTGGCAAAAGTTCCTTTCTTCATTCTAGTGTTCACTTAGTTCATTGAATACTTTGTGCTACTTTATAAATATAATATTTTGTATGTCTGTTGTTGTTCTCCTTAACGGTCTCCATTCAAAATCCTACTCTCTCCTTATTTATTGACTCCCTCATTTATCATCATCCCTTTCCACTTTGAAAACCAGTGGTCTTCCTTGTTAGGAACCTGCATGTGTTTTCTAGTTTTTTGAGATGTCTAGTGAGGTATAGCCAACAAGGGCATTTTATTCAATAACTGGCTGTCAATGCTGAATATAATTGGACACTAACCTATTTAGATCTGAAAGCTAACCCCTTGATGATCAGCTGTGTTAATGTCAAGTACTCTCTGACTACTGTCATTATGTGATGATGAAAGGAGTGGGTATTATCAATGTAAGTACCAAGGTCTCTAAAACATTCTCATTTTAGAATGGGTTATTGTCTGGCTTGTATGCTGGGGGCAAGTTGGTTTCCCAAATTAGGCTTTTTTTTAGCATTTAATTTAATCCTGTTAGCACTCCAAGAGGTAAAAAGTACAACTTCATGCTGTGGGACTTGTGTTTCAAAAGGTGAACTGACAATGGTACACAGTTTTCAGTCATCTGCAAACATGGTTAGCCAGAGATCTTGGTTTGTGGTCTGGATGTTGGAAAATTAAATGCTAAAGGAAAATGGTTCCAGTGCAGATCCATGTGGAATATCATTGATTATTTTCATATTGTTTAACAAGGCACCTGCTATCTTCACTATATGGGTTTCTGTCCCATATTAAAATAAAGTATCCAAACTTTTACATCACTTTGTCCTATTGTTGCTGCTGGGTGGTTCAAAGATGGAACCCTCTGAAAAATGGCTAGGAAGTAAATTAAAAGGCATTAGTAACCAATGTCCACATATATTAATTGATTCATGTCATGTTTTGGATGAAGTTATGAAGAAGCAGTTTTTTGCAAGTTCAGTCTTGGTTACTGCTGATTTCAAAAATGCATTCACTCTCATCCTTCACAGATTGGGTTTGATTAAAGCAGTACTATTGATGCAAAGTTATTTAAACACAAAGAATATTTCTTTACTGTTGTAATCAATGAAGTTGGCTTTGTTTAAGAATTGTATACAGTTTTAAGGAGAATATTATTGTCAGCTGGCAGGTGTGGCTATGAGTACAGCTTGCACTCTTATGGATTTATATCACTGAGTTTTTGGAAACTCAAAATTCATATAGTTGAGACAATATAATTAAGTTTACAAAAATTTGAAATAAAAAAAAATCTGCATTTTTGCAGGAGGCCAAGGACCCCTGAACAATCCCATGTGGGGTCTGCACCCCCCCACACCCTGCAAATTATATACACCAACTCAGAGATCTCACTACTGTGGTGAAAGGGTACATTCCTCAATCTGCACTGTACTGCGATCTACACAGAAGTGCTTCAACAAGGAATGTACCCTTTTCCCTACTATTGTGCAATCTCTGCATAGGTGCATATAATTTACAGAGGTGTGAAAAGTCTAGGCATCCTTGCCCTCCTACAAAAATGTAGATTTGTTCATTTTTTGAAGTGAAACTTCTTATGGGACAGTGTGAGAGCTCAGAGTATAAAAGAAAAGTGAAATGGAAGTACATATTCAAACTCTGCTCTTAAGGGTGGAGTTTGACTTCTGTACTTCTAGTTCAGCTTCACAGACACACACACACACACACACACACACACACACATGCACACATGCACACACACACACACACACACACACACACACACACACACACACACACACACACACACACACACACGCACAGTGAGAGTGAAGAATGAGAGCGAAAGAGTGAGAGCAAGTGATCCCTGGCAGCCACACACACACACACACACACACACACACACACACACACACACACACACACACACACACACACACACACACACACACAGACACACACACACACACACACACACACACACACACACACACACACACACAGTGAGAGTGAAGAATGAGAGCGAAAGAGTGAGAACAAGTGATCCCTGGCAGCCACACACACACACACACACACACACACACACACACACACACACACACACACACACACACACACACACACACACACAGTGAGAGTGAAGAATGAGAGCGAAAGAGTGAGAGCAAGTGATCCCTGGCAGCCACACACACACACACACACACACACACACACACACGCACAGACAGATACACACAGACACACACACACACACACACACACACACACACACACACACACACACACACACACACACACACACACACACACACACATTCACTACCTGTATGGTTTTGAATGGCATATGACCATACAAAGTCAAGGAATTCTGAATGGAAAGTAAAGTTTAAATAAAATTAACACATTAATTATGAACTAGAATTTCTAATGTTTATATTTTGCCTATTAGGTGTTAATTATAGCTAAACCTCCCCAAACACCCTCTAAAGTTGGTCGAAAGTTAAAAATGTATTTTCCATGAAAGCAAAGATGTCCTTGAAAGTATTTCAATGAAAAGGTATCCAAGGATGCTCTATACTAATAATGCACCTCTTTGCTACCTTTATGTTTAGTAGAATTTCTTGTCATTAATACATTTTAGACTAACGAGCAGGTAAAATTCATGAGGTGGTCTTTGTTTGATATTTTTAATAACTTTTACTCTGGCTTGACTTGCAATGGAGGATATATCTGACCAGTTTTTATTTTATTTAAAGTAACTATTAAACTAATTAAGCAATGAAAATTCAGTTGCTGCCCACTATTATCCTTTTAACGAAAATCATTAGAAAACTACAGATCATTTTCAGATTTCATTGTCAGATTTATCATCTGGATGCAATCTGTCCTCGTATAGTAAAAAGACAGCCCTAAGTTATTTATCTGTATATCTGCTTAATCTGTCTGTAGTGGGAATCACTCCTCTTATCCTGGGGAAAATGATCCATAAAATTAAAATAAACAAGTGACTAAAAAAAAAAGAATTTGCGTGGTTGCCACTCGCGGTAGAAGTGAAACCTTTCTAATAAAGTGCAAAGAGGCTTATACTATACTATACCACAAGCACATACACACACACTCAAACACTTCTCCTCAGAAGTTTCACTTTTACCGTGTATGGTGACCATGCACATATACGTATATATATTTTTGGAAACTTGATCATTTTGTCTTTTCCATAGGTATAAATCCTCACCTATATATTCCAACCTGATTCTCCTTTGTTGGGTGACATTATGTTTTATTTGTGTTTTATTTTGCTATTGTAAATCTTTTATAGATTCCTGGGTGACATGTTTATTGTTTGGCAGAGTCTTTTAGAAATATTGCAGGAGATTTTAGTATTTTTTGAATGTGACCATTACATTTTTTTTAAATTTACCCACACATGGTCACAAGACAGTACTCATTTTCTAGATGTTTCTATTGGGAAAGATTATGTTGATGCTCATTAACATTTCCATTATTTTTTCTAAGCAGACTTTTTCAAACTCGTATGTGGATTTCCACAGTTACTATCTTATTGGCAAAATGTCAGTCTGGTTAAAGGACAAATGGTGCAAATGTCTAAGTAGACCTTGGATGACCTCACTTTTGAAAGGAGAGTAGGTATTAACAGGGAGACTTGATAGATTTGCATGCATTTAAAGAATAGGTTTTGTGCCCAATAAGAGAAGAATAACCCAAGATGATTCCTTTCAAAGGGCAATGATTTTAACTTGTACAAACTGCATTGCTTTAGATATAAATTTTATCCTGTACAGCTGGAGCTTGTTGAAACATTTTAGTAATATCAAAGACAAAATTGGAAAGGAATCAAGGCTTATTTTTAAAAAGAAAAGGAACTTAAAATCCTTCTGTAAAAACAAAACAAAACAAAACAAAAAACTTTGTATAAGGTCAAAGGTTCTTATGACCCAAATATGTGGTTGGATTTTTCAGTGTACTCATATTAATGTCTTATCTGACTTGGCTGCACATTTTAATTCCTACAGTAGTTTCTCACTAGCTAATTGTAGTAGAAATGGCCTGGATTATATTCCCACATTCACTGCATGTCAGTTATTTTAGAGAATCAAAACAGAAAGAAAACTGAGAGAGGATATATGAACACATTTATTCTGTTAGGAAAAGCAATGAACATTATTCCCTCAGCAAGCATGGTATGTTAAGTAAAGAATTTAAAATGTTTGTAGTATTTGTCATAGATACAATTGATTTGCCTCAATTAACTGGTCAGCAGAAGACAATGCTGAAGTATAAAGAATTAATGGTCCAACTGATGTTTTCATGGAAGTACTTATCCAGGTTTAAATGAGAGTACCAATATAAATTGTATTTTGTGATTACAAGCATCACAGATCTAATATAAGGGGTTTTGTCTGTACAGATCCCCGACGGCACTTTCTGCCAAAGCAGAAATCACTATACATACATAACCAAAAGTGGTATTCACCGAGCAGCACTTTCGGTTATGTATGCTGGTTATGCCCATCGCACTACGGTGCGGTTAAGTGAGAATTCCCTTTTCCCCACTGTAGTGCGACCTCAGAGTGAGAATATAAAAGTAGAGGGGGTGTGGGCATAAAAGAAGATTTATTGTTTTTTGGGGGTTTTTTCCGAACGGACTTTAACGAAGGCGCTTTTTCGGTGAAAGCGCTTTCATTAAAGTGCGTTCGGTTATTGTGGATTTGGACTATTGAACTTTCGTTCAATAGTCCTAGATTCAAGGGGTTACATAATGAAATTTCTTCATAGAGACATATAAAACATGTTGATATAGTCCTTTTAGAAAATGTTTTTAATGCTTTGAATTGATATTAGTTGTGCATATATGCATATTTATTCATTTATGTATTCATGTATTTTTATATTTTTATATTTTTATGCGTTGTTGGATCTTTAGAAGTTAACTTGAATTAATTGCCACATGACTGTTATTTGTCATTTGCTTTTTATAAGTTGGTCTTCATTCTGATAAACATCTTAAAGATATGGAAGTGCTAAACAAATGGATGTTTGTTCAATGTCTAGGAGATCAGATGTATTTGTATGAGTTAATAGCTTTACTTTAAGTACTTTCAGGATTCATTTTGGTTTCTACTCAGTTCTTGGGCTGCCTTAGTATTCCTAATATCTTTAGTAATTTTTTAAAGTTATCCTTGCTTTGAGGGCCCTCAGACCTGCTGTGTACTATAAGAAGTGTTCAATGTCATTATTATTCTACTCCTCAGCTTTTACTCTCTACTTCCTAACAACACTGACATTTACCCATCCTGCTCTTACTTACACTATTTCTTACCATAAAGTCAGCAAATTATACTGTCATTGAAACTATAATTCACATTAAACTTCTTGGTGTTATACTAGGCGACAATCTCAAATATGACCTGAATATAATGCACATCTTTAAATCTACTCACCAGAAACTAGGCTGCCTTTATAAAATCAAGGGATTCCTTACATCTATTGCAAGAAAAACTCTAGTCACTGCTTTCTTTTTGCCAAATCTCTTATATGCCTCTCCTGTCCTAACAAACTTAAACAACGCACTCATTGAAAGAAACTTGCCTTCTGCCACAATAGAGTAGCTAAATTTGCTGCCAGTCTCCCCTCTGAGTACCCAGCATTGTCATAGCTTAATACAGTAAACTAGCTTGAGCTGCACAACAACCTAATATATTCACAACTAAATATAGCACACAAATGATTTCATCATGCAGGAAAATGCCCTGCATGTCAGAAATTATTACTTACCTACTGTCCAGCAATGGACCTCCACTCTAGTAACAAATTATTACTACTTACAAATAAGTCAAAACATGTGGCAGGAGACTCAATCTACTCCCAGTGCATTGATAAACTTTGGAATAGTATCCCCCACACAAATAAAACTGTCTGACTAGCGCAATAGTTTTAAACCACTGCTTAAAAAACATCTTAACCAGACCTGGTCCTGCGCATCCTCATCTCAAGGTTGAGACTTTGTGTTCACAGCACAGTACTCTCTAAATACTCTGCTTAAATGGAATACATTTAACCTCTCACTGAAATGACAAAACAATTTTTATACATAACTTCTACCTGTACAATCCATTAATTTGTACATGGTCTTTCTCCTTAGTAACTTCCACCTCTTTAAAATTGTAGAATAAACCACTGTTTTGCATAAGTGTAAATAAAATTATAACTACTATGTGTTTACCTGGAACTTAGTATAATGCAATGTAAGCAAATGGATCTTTTCTCCCGGGCCTTTGCTGAAAATGGATATTACCCAGTCGGACTTTTCCAGTAAACAAAGACAAATAAATAAATAAATTATTATTATTATTATTATTATTATTATTATTATTATTATTATTATTGTTGTTGTTATTATTTTAGAGTTTATTTATTTTGGAGGATCCACATGGTAGTTTGTTTTTAAACTTCCCATTATATTTAGATCTGGTAGGATGATATGATGTGGGAAATGATAGATGTATACAATGTAAGCAGTAAAATTAAGTATGTATAACAGAATATAACAAAAAGTTAGATTCTTAGTAAATGGTTAGTTAAGTAAAGAAATAGACACAAGTAATTGCATAAGGCAGGGGTGTCCTATAAATAATATTTTATTTGCTTTAGTTATGAATACAATAGTAAGAGATTAATCCAAAATGAAGAATGAAAAGTTTACAATTTATATGGATGCTGAAAATCCAGGTATGATATCATATACAGATGATATTGCTATTTAATATTAAATAGAGAATAGATGACAGAAATTATAATTTATTTAGTTGACTTTTTAAAGGAAAGAGGTATTACTGTTAAAAAAGAAAAAGTAAAAGAATGGGTGACATAATAAAAATAACAGGTATATAATTTTCTATGATATAAATATCTGTTTTTAGGGATAACATTTAATAAAGAAAGCAATAGAAGGAGTTGGGATATAATATTAAAGGAATTAAAAGGTAGTTGTGTTTTATGGAAAATGTATAGATCAGCTTATAAGAAGAAAGTAACTCTGATTAATTCAGTATTAATACATGAGAAACATATTTACAAATTGTTGTTATGACTCCCAGAATGTATGAGAACCTTTTCTTAGAAATACCAGGTATCAAGATGACATGAATTAAGAAGAAGGAAGATTAGAGATGCTAAATACAATAGTATATGTTGCATCCTTACATTGTATAATGTTTTGAAATGGCTAAATGCAAAAAACTGAATTTAGTAACAAATGTATTTAATTATAAGTATAAAGAATTCTGAGAAATAATAAGAAATAACAAAAGAATAAAAAATGTTTAATGAAGAAATAGAGAATTACCAACAAAAGATGAAAATGTGGAAAATAAAGATTGATGAAGTAAAAGAAGATAGAAAAAGTGTCTAAAATATTATGAGAAAATATTATCGTATTAACCAATAAGAAAATATTCCAGAAGTAAAGAATAAATCAATTAAGGAAATAAAGAAATGGTGTAGTCATAATCTTGAATGATAAGATTTTTTGTAAAAAAAAATACCATTAAAAGCAAATCTGCTTTAAAATAAGAAAAGTCAAATAATATGTTTGTATTGTGTTGAAGAGGAAATGACAGGACATGATTTCTTTTTAAATGACTATGCATCAAATTATGTAGAGAAATGTTTTTGGATGCTTTAAGAATAATGATAATATAAATATGGGTATGAATGAATTTGGATATTACGAGAATATAAGTATAAAATAAAAACTGGATTTTGAGAAAAAAGTCTTTTATATACTATTGGTATTATGGATTGAAAGGATTAATGACATTATGTTTAATGGAAACTGGATTTTGTGATTAATATTAAAAGATATTAGATTATGGTTATGGAAAAAGGACTAGGGGTCAAAATAAGAAATTTGCATATATGAATAATAGTTTGATTTGTAGAAACATGAAAATGAAAATTATTTTAACCAATTGTATACATTTCTAAATATGTATGTGTATGTATATGTAAATATGTATTTAAGGTAAAAAAATATGTAAATAAATAAAGGATGCCTATTCTTTTCAATGTTTTACATCCACTTGAGTTAACAGCAACTCAAGGACAGCACGCCTTGATTTAACATTTCATCTGAAGGATAATGACACACTCATGAATGCAGTATCGCCTTATACTGCACTGCAATATAATCAATCATGCCACCTAGTGTGGAAATAGAGGCTAGAGCCTTCCAGAGCAAAGGTAAGTATGCTACCTATTGCACTGTTTAGAATGCTTTGAATGCATTTAAGTCACCTGGCTGTTAACTAACTAAATAGACAGATATATCCTGTACTTTTTATCAACATTTTTTTTTTATTTGCTGTAAAGTAGCCTTTCCACTTCACCATCGATGATGCTATAAAATTAACGGAATGAAGGAAAAATAAAGCTGTATGTCTATGTGCCTGTGTGCATTTGTTTTTGGGAGGAGGCAACAGGAAATGAGAAGAACTGAATGTAGACTGTGCTATTTTTTTCATATAATTTAAGGCCTAAATTATCTTTATTTATATATTGACATTTCACAACAATTGTTTAATCAAACAACTTGCAAGGTTCAAAAGACCTTCATTTGTTGAAGCATAATTACTTCACTGTCTTCATAAGTTTCTTGTTTTGTAAAATCAGCCTTCCTGTGAAACCTCACCCTTCAGTTCAGCTAAAATGTTAAACAAAACACAATACATAAGACTTAAACTGTACCATAATCATAAAAACGTAAGTAAGTATTCATCTCCAGGATAGCATACCATTCAAAATAAGTATATTTCCCAACACTGCAGTGTCTTCTTCTGCTATATATGATCCGTAGCCTTTCTGTTTAAGTATCCCTATTCCTTTTTCTTTTGGCATTTATCATGATAAATAGCATAAAATAATCTCTGACATCTTTGGATGAGAACATTAACAACTGATCTGAGCAGGGCAGCTTCATAAGTTATGTCAGAAGATACCGCCTCAAGGCCTTATCCCTGTATTCTGTCTCCTACAGGCTTTGGTGGGGAGAACTATGCCTGGTATACAGGGCATTATCACACCCCACTCTGATGAGTCTCTTGGATATCTACAAAACAAACAGCACCAGAATTACCCATTCTAAAGGCTTAAACCTTGCCTGTGACATAAATAGGACCTACTGGAGAGATAGGTATGTATCTCAGAGACTACTATTTCTATGGAAAGGCTCCCCATCCATGTGAAGCAGAGTTCCTCTGTAACCTAATTCAAGTGCAGCTTGGGCAATTGGAATGGGAAACCAGAAATTCATCCCTGGTTTGGCACCTATGTATTTAAGTGACACAGGTAACCTGTAAATGTTTTTTCGCCCAGGCCCATGCTTACACTTATCAAGTGTACCAGAACTTGTCAGAGATTTGGGATGCATGGCTAGGCTTAAAAAGACCCTTGTGGTCATTAACCTAGTAAACAGCTATGAACCTATTTCAGCCTCTAAGTCCTGTGGAAGGATTATGTTAATATATTTTGCTGAGTATGGTATCACTCTTCATTTTTCTCATAATTAAACATGGCTCCTGTTTATCTTTTGAAATGTCCTGTCACTTTAAAAGGTGCACCAAAATGTGAGCTGTAATACATTGAATAATGAATTGTGGAATGTGACAAATGCAGTTTTGAAGTTAATTTACTAACAGCAATCCTATGTCTTTGCTGCTGCCGAATTTTGAATAATACAGTCATTGAAAGGTGATCCCAAATTCGGTAATTGTGACACTGCCTGATTTTCTTACTTTCTCCTACGTATGGGACAATCCCCCCACACTCTCCTATGATATTAGTTCTCTTATTATTTTCTAAACCTTAAGATACACATTGGCAGGGAAGAAGAAAACCTCTACATCTGTACAACTACACTTTTATCCTCGGGCAAATTTCTGAATATACGATTCTGTGCATTGTCTCATTAAATCACATTAGGTATTTTATTATGCCAAAGTACAACAGCAAGACTAAGGTGAACAGAGAAATTGTTCGGAATGTAATGTTATTGTAAGTCATGTAATTCGTTACCTATTTGATAGCAAGACTCATCGAAGTAAAAGATACCTGTCAATTAATCCTGGCCAGTTTTGGTGAACTTAAAAAGGCTGAAGAAAGTTTGCTGAAAGTACTTCCAGTGGTAATGGTGTTTTCATCTTTTTCAGCTCTTCTGTGAACTTGAAACTGGTATATGAAATTGATAAAGCGGGGGGAGCTTGCCCTTCTGCAAAACAAAGAATTCTTTCAAGGTCTGCTAAAAATAGTTTCTGGCTACTTTTTTCTGTGTTTTTACATCTATTGAAACTGTTTTTGGATTGACTAAAATAGATCTAAACTATTAAACTGAAAACTGGTATGAAACGTGTAGAGACACACAGGTTTACAAATTATGCAGAAAAGAACGTTAACTGAGGAGAAATTTTCAATAACTGAAAGACAAATCTATTCCTTTAAGCCATTTATAGAATTGTCCAGTCATATGAAATGAAATCATCAGCCTCTCTGCTACAGTAAAGTATTTAAGGTAACTAAGATTTAGATATTCACATCTTTACATTATCGTTATTATTTTATTGCGATTTCACTTCAACTTAAAGATTAATAGAATAATGAAAGTCAAAAGACATTTTGTGTGTTCTGGTAGAGGTTATTCTTAAAATGAATTTTGCAATGTTGTTTTACTTCAAGTTGTTAAATCTTGCAGGTATTTTTAAGGCTAACAATGGCAATACATTCTTCCTGTAAGCATCAGGATGCTGAATCTTGCCTAAAGCTTTTCAAACTCTGCGCATATGAACTTATCTATCTCATTTCAGACGTTTTTTTTCAAACCTCTGTGGCTTAACGCATTGGATCAGTTAGCAGACACCTGATAAACTTTAGACATATAGATTTACAATGAAACATCTCAGGTCCTTAGCCTCAAGGATGTGTCCTAGCTATACCTCTTGTTGCTAGTTGATTTGTGTGGGTGAATGGTTGTACCACACTGATGTAACAATGTGTACTGTCAAAGGTATGATCTAAACATGTTATCGAACTGTTTCAGTTAGAATCACATTAGCACATTAGCTTAAAGGAGAACACAGACTTAGCCCAAAGAATTAATTCTAACAAAGAGTACATACATTGTAATACTTCTGATATCTGTCAAGATTTAAAAGGTATTATGAAACTAAATGAGACATTCTTGTTTTCCCTATAAAGTAAAGTTTACATCCTTTAAAGATCAGCAGTTCACCTGCTGCATTTCAAAGAAAGTTTACAGCTTTTACAAGACTTTTGATTTAATCAATTTTTATTAGAGAAATCAACTTAGTTTCAAACCTGACTATACCGTTGCATTAAGCAATCCAGTGATTTGAATGACAAAAAGGAAATACAAATTATACATCATTGCCCCTGACTTGAATACAGTGTAAGATGAAAAAGCAATATATGACCAACCAAGCAAAAAAGTCTGATTTTAAATGCATTTCAAAACAATAGCTAGGATTCAGAAGTCTTACGTCAAGCAATAAGTCATACCATTAACATCCAACCTCTTGCTGTAAACCTTTTTTATTTAGAGCCTGCCATCGCACAGTATTTTGCCATGAGCAGAAAGCATCGATGTGGAGGTTGGTCCTGCTGGCCAAGTTAAGGGGTAATGAGGCAATCTGGAGAAAAACTAATCCTAATTCGCATATACTGTCCTCCCCAAAATGCCTGCAATTACCCTTTATCCCTGCTGAGCCATCCAGAGAATCATTCAGCTGCATAAATTAGCATGGCCAAATGAGAAAATTATCAGGGCAAACAGGCAGCAGTAACGCACAGTAGTCAATGGGAGAAGCTGCATTAAAATTAGTGAAGAGCAGGTAGTGATGGTGGGTGGGACTAAATGTGTTTGTGTATTTGTGGGTGGGGGGTAGTCTATGTGCATGACAGCCAGGCAATGAATGACTGTGTGTGTGTGTGTGTGTGTGTGTGTGTGTGTGTGTGTGTGTGTGTGTGTGTGCGTGTGTGTGTGTGTGTGTGTGTGTGTGTGTGTGTGTGTGTGTGTGTGTGTGTGTGTGTGTGTGTGTGTGTGTGTGTGTTTGAGAGTGCGGGTGTGTATGCATGTGTTTGTATTGGCTTGTGTGTGTCTGTGAGTGTGTAAGTGTGCATGTGGGTGGATAGGGTTGTGATTGGGATACTCAAACTCATTAATCTGCATGTTCAAGAATTCTGAACAAGACCAAAAATATTAGGAGGATCAATGGCCACAATCAGGGTCATTTTATCTATTACTCTGATTCACTTAAAAGGATAGCAGAACAGCAGGTATATACACATTGAAATAATAAGAAATCTGAATTACTTACGTCTGCCATTATTGGCTGACTGTAAGCCTCTGTAATGTAGTGCAATATGAAAATTGTAACGAAGGATACTCCAAAGATACCAGGCAATAGCATAGATCTTCACCAAACTTTTGAATAGTTGAGAAGAATGGTGCCCCTGTCAAAATTATGTTTTTTTTTTTCATTTTTCTCTGCCACCATCACCTTGCATCATTTTATTGCCCAGTTCACCAGTACCCATCCACACCTGGTTAACCATTTGCTAATCCCCACTCCCCCAGACTTAATCCTGTGTTGCTGGGTCCAATTGTGGAACAAGGCATCTGAGGGCTTGCCACATCTGTGGTTTCACCTGTTTGTTTGTTTTTTTTGTTTTTTTTACTTTAGACCTACCCATATTTCAACCCCCCCACCCCTTCTGTAAGTCCATGATGAAGTGTGGAGGAGGTCATAAAAGGAAATATGTGGCATTTTTGCCCCGCCTCCCCAGTAGCTACCCCTCAAGGATGGTCATGCTCATCCCTCCCTCCTGTTCCATCAGTCATCTCAGCCACTGATCAAACCAGGCAGCCTTGGGTGTAGTCAGGGCTTTGTACCACTATGCCGCCAGAGTATTTTGTCAATGTGATACATGGGGTATTAGAAGACACAAATGCTACATGATGCTTTTAGCACCAGTGGTAAAAAAATAGTAAGTCACGACATGAAACTTAGCTTACAATAGTATGTTTCTCTGGTTTACTATTGAAATGTCGAACAGCACTACATCGACTGTACTATAGTCGAACACGGAAGTTCAAAAATAGTAATGTCAACGTCAAAAAAACAATCTAGGAATGGTTTTAACATGGGTCGAGGTAGGTGTTCAGTATTATTCAGATCTACAAACATCTCCCCTACCTCGACCCATGTTAAAACACAGTCCTAGATTTTTTTTTGTCGTAGACATTACTATTTTCGAACTTCCGTGTTTGACTATAGTACAATCAATGTAGTGCCGTTCGACATTTCAATAGTAAACCGTTTCTCTTTGTGGCTAAAGCTGTCCCTGAATCATTTTTTTCTGCAGTCACATAAACTGATTAACCTGCAATACTTTACATGTCCTCAGACCCTTGTTTATGAATCTTGCCAAATAACTTTGCAAATGTACTATAGTTTTTTTTTTTTAATATTATGTTGCAGAGTAAGCTTGAGATGCTAATTTTTTCAGAATTTGCAATACCTATTAACAACTAAAATATTTAAAACTAATTATTAACAAACTAGTTTCCATGATTTATTTGAATAATGTATGGTTTATTGTCATACGATTGTCTGAGAAATCATACTCCCAAATAAGGAAATAAAAAAGAAGATAACCACAACTAAAATGGCTTACAAACAGTGCTGCTCTCATATGAGCCACCATCTCATTCTTATAGTTAGTCCGAGGTATGAAAACACATGCACACAGACCGACACTTAGACATGCAGGGGTGTATACACATACACACACACACACACACACACACACACACACACACACACACACACACACACACACACACATACATATAAACACAAACACACACACACACACATACATATAAACACAAACACAGACACACACACACACACACACACACACACACACACACACACACACACATACACATACACACACACACACACACATATAAACACAAACACACACACACACGCACACCTGATTCTTCAGTGCAGATGCAAGTTATTCACAATAGGACATGTCAGAAATTGGAGTACTTTTCTATTTATTGTTATGTGTCATCTAGCTCATGGGAATTTCTCATAAAGTATTCTAAAGTGGTGAGATTAATGAAGTCTACCAAAGCCAAATTTGAGGTAAACTTGTCCTCCCTTGCATAGGACAACTGCAAGGCATTCTTTAGATATGTCCACAGCCTCAAAGGCAATACACAGTTGTGTGCAGAGATCATTGTAATGGAGCTTCCTGTACTGAGTCAGAAGATATAACAAACCTACTGGCTGACAAAATCAGACTAAGCTTTACCTCATTTTCCCCCTCAACCTTCCCTCAGGAAATACCATCAAATATAACTCCCCCTGATATCACTAGGGAACTAGGATGGTTTTGTATTTTTCAACTAGTCCATAATGCTCTCTCTAAGGCCAAGAACACTGCATCAGTGGGCCCAGACAGTATCCCAGGATGCCTTCTAAACAGCATGAAACATGACCTATCAGGAACTCTGGAATTTCTATTTAACTATAGCCTCCAAACAAGGTTCATGACTCATGACTGGAGAACAGCAACAGTCAGCTCTCTGGGCCATCTACATACCATGGAAACTACAGACCCATAAGTCTCACTACTCTTATACACAAAGCCATGGAAAGAATTATCATGGAAATGATCAGTAATGATAGAGTAAACCTCCAGCCACTAGAACCAACCCAGTTTGTTTTCATCAAGGGTGGGTCATGCCTACTCAACCTGGTGGACCTCTTTAAGAAGGTCACCAGAGCAATAGATGAGGGCAAAATGATTCAGACTGCCTACTTTGACCTGACCAAGTCATTTGAAAAAATACTCTAGTCAGCCATTGTTGACAAACTCAAGATGTTAGGAACAAATCAATATGTCACCCTGTAGATAGACAACTGACTTACAGACAGGACCCAAGAAGTCCACTTCTAGAAAGAAGCCTGTCAAAGTGGAGTCAATCCAGGATCAGTCCTTGGACTACTCCTTTTTGGCATTTACTTCTATGAAGTCAAGGCTAATGTCAATTGTCTCTGGCTAACTAATTTTGCAGATGATTGCAAACTAGGAGCTGTCATTGAACCCTACACCGATAAAAATGTTCTTGTGGAAGAGCAGGCACAGACAACTGTTGTCAGAGCCATAGACTAAAACTAAATGCCAAGAAATGCATAATAGTATCCTTTGGGAAGTCATCCCCCCTGGTAACACTCATATTAAGACCACACCCCTTAAAGTTGACCCAGTTGTCAGGGACTTGGAGCCATCACGTGTCTACAGTAATGACAAAATAATTCTACGTTGTGCAACTTACAAACAAAGGTATGACATCTAGGACCAAGGAAGTCACTGTTCCACTGTATTTGGCATTCATCAGACCTGTCACTGGGTACAATGCCCCTTTTGTATGTACATAACCAGGTACAGCCAACAAATGGAGCTTCCACAGAGGTTCCTCACTAAAGGAATACAGGGCGTAAGTAAAATGTCCTATTCAGACTGCCTCCAGGCCCTAGCCCTATATTCTGCTGCCTACAGGATGTTGAGGGAAGATCTAAGCCTGCCATACTGGGCATTGTCAGATCCCACTCTGATGGATCTCCTGCATTACAGCAAAAGAAACAGCAACAGAATAACCCATTCTAAAGACTTATTCCATGCCTGTGATATAAATAGGACCTGCTGGAGAGAAAGGTACATATCTCAGAGACTACCCCGTTTCTGGAGCAGGCTCCACATCCATTTGAAGCACAGTTCCTCCCTAACCCAATTCAAGTGTAACTTGGATAACTGGATGGAGAACAGGAAATTCATCCCTGGTTTCGCACCTGTGTCTCTTCCTGTAATGGATCATCTCCCAGGCCCCTGTTTGTAAATGTTTCATCTCCCAAGCCCCTGCTTATACTTATCAAGGGTACCAGAAATTGTCAAAGATTTGGGATGCATGGCTAGGTTTAAAAAGGCCTTTGCGGTCATTAACCTAGTAAGCACCTATGAAACTATGAGTTACAGGGTCTATATTAGATCTTCGAATGCTTAGCTTGTTGAATGCTGAAATGTTGACACCTAAACGTCGAAATGTAATAAATGCGATAGGCCAATTATGAAACTTTTTCCCCGGGGAAAAAATTTGCGTGGCCAAAAATAAAAAAAACAAACTCTAAATCCCTAATCAATTGGGGGGCTTTGCCCACCACACCCCAGATGTGTGCTGTCCCCCCCCCACCCTAACTAAATATACCAACTCCGAGATCACTCTATATTGGAGAAAAGGGCATATCCTCCATGATGGCCAAGGAAATTTTTTTCCCAGAGAAAAAAAGTTGGATAATTGGCCTGTTGCATTTATTAGACTTTGATGTTTAGGTGTCGACATTTCAGCATTCGACAGCCTAAGCATTCAAAGATCTATTAGGAAACCGAGTTGCAGGTTTATTCCATCTTATTTGCATGCTAATTCTGTGGCCTGATAGTATTTGAATGATTTTATGGGCGACATCAGAAGCACAGATTTTTTTTTTGTGTGGTACATAGTTGATAATGTAATAGAAAATAAAACATTAAATCCTAGTTTTATCACAGCTGTGCATGCAGGAAGACTACATTTCTATAAATGTTCAAATTCCTAGCACATTTTCATGATTTTTCATAGTCTGCTTTTGTTGAGAATTATTGTCAGTGATGGGAAGGGAACTTAGCAGACATAGGAATTTAAGTTGCTGTTCCAAATCTGGCAGGAAAGCTTTAATATGACACAGCTCAGTCTGGAAACATCCAAATTTCAACATGGAGATAAATACTGACAATCCCTAATAATCTGGAATGGCATGTATTATTAGCTAACAACCTTCTCTGCATCTGCAAATCTTTAACAGCATTTGTTCTTTACGTATATTCTCTACCTTAGTTTTAATAACTAGAAACTTTAAATTATCTATGTTGTTCAAATAACATTTTGAAATATTTTATCATAGAGCATTTTAGTAAGAATAAATCACTGTAAGAAATATTTAATCAAAGCAGGCCACAACACAATAAGATCTGAGGATTATTGTTTATTTAAGCTCCTAGATTCTCCATAAGACATTCTGATATGTACCTACTATCCACAGTATTAGCCCAGTGATCCACACGTACTTCTGCACATGTCTTATCACAGGCAATATAAAATACATTACTTCATTGGCTTCATTCTTCTTTGCCACAGAGGTGGTATTAGATTAGGTTCTCTCATATTCTCTCATATAGAGTCTGTCATTTTATCCTAAAAGAATGTCTTGTGGCTCAATAGATTATCTAAATTCAAAAAGTTTGATAAACTACAGCACTATTACACAATTAACCACTTAAAATACACCAAGACAAATGGGTGTTAGACTTCCTACCTCTACAAATAAAGTAGCATGATTAGTCACACGGTCAACACACACATACACATGTCCTACTGCGAGTTGCAGACCAGTTCATCAGTGCTCAAAATGCTATACATTTTTATAGTGCTTAAACTTGGAGAAGAGTGAGAAGGTAAGTGTTGCATTTTACTAGCTCCATCTTCTCCAAATTTGTGTGATCACAGAGTTAGAATATATAACATATATAGATGTGTATGTGTGTGTGTGTGTGTGTGTGTGTGTGTGTGTGTGTGTGTGTGTGTGTGTGTGTGTGTGTGTGTGTGAGTGTGTGTTTGCGTGTGGGGAATGTAGGTGTGTTGTGGTGTTTTCATGTGTTTGTCTGTATAGTGCAACCTTGGAGTTAGAATATTTAAGTAGGGGTGCACCCCCACATGGGGGATGCAGGGGGGGCTTGCCCCCCTTCTTTTCTGTAGTGTAGGTTTGTGTATTTGTGTTTTGGGTGACGGGGTGTGTATGTGTCTGTGTATGGTGTATGTTTAGTGTAGTGTTCGGTATTTCAAATTTTGCGCTTCTTGTCTTCCGGTCTTCTCGTGTTTTGGTTATCTGGTCTCGGGATTCCGGTCTTCAGTAATGTAAGTATTCGGGATTTAGTAGTGATCCCATATATATATATATATATATATATATATATATATATATATATACATATATATATATATATATATGGGTCTATGTATCTTGATCAAAATCTCACAATCTCGATAAAGCAAAATCGAAACCCATTTAAGCAAAAGTGCACTAGATTGAAAGTGCACTTTCGCAAAAGCCGGTTCTCCGAACTGGAAAAAAACAAAACATGCTTTAAATGGTATTTTGCAGGGGGGCAAGCCCCCCTCCATCCCTATACTTAAATATACTAACTCCGAGATCTAACTACAGTGGGGAAAAGGATATATTTCCTTATCCTCACTGTAATGCGCTTCGGAGAACCAGCTTTTGCAAAAGTGCACTTTCGATTTAGTGCAATTTCGCTTAAATGGGTTCAATCTTTTTGTTGTGGAGAAAGTAAGTTTCGGCAATCAGAAGTAGACCCATGTGTGTGTGTGTGTATATATATATATATATATATATATATATATATATATATATGTGTGTGTGTGTGTGTGTGTGTGTATATATATATATATATATATATATATATATAAAAGAATAGATACAGAAATAGATCTCTATATATTTCTTTATGGATATATCAATATATGTATTTCTGAAGTGTAGTTGAAGTCTACCCTGAAAAAAATTATTTTTGTGTGTATCTCTGTTGACATCACAATGTTTAAATTGTGAGGTTAGTACCCTTGTGTTATTTTAACAATAATATTATTTGTTGTGAAAACAATCAAAGCGCGCACACACACACACACACACACACACACACACACACACACACACACACACACACTTATATACATACAGACAAGCATGCACACACACATGCACTCTCATAAACCTATTCCGTAAAGAATTTGCAGGCAGTCTGTTGCTGATAATAAAAAAGTTTAACTTTTAGTTAACAGGAAAACTGAAAGTAGATATTAAAAATATTTCCTGTGCAAATTTGTCATTAGTCTTCACAAGTAAAGACAGCTTTCTTCAAAACAGAGAAGTGCAAGTTAAGTCTACTAGATTGTAGTACAAAATGCTTTATTGGACCTTCTTAGTAGCATAAGCAGAAAAATGACATGTTCCTACAGCTTCTTCTATGAGTCAAATATAAATTTGTCTGTTTTAAGAATGGTTTAAGTAATCGACCTGTTTCTTCTTCTTCTGAAACTGACTATATTAAAACATTTTCATTACAATATCTCCCTACAAACATATGGTTATTACTGTTCTTAATGCAAAGAAGCATCACATCTTTTGTTAAAGTCTGGTATTGGCAATGCACATAACTAAATTCCCCTACAGGCAAAAAAACACTTGAAAATGGAAAACACAATAGTCCTCAAGCCATTTGCTAAACACCTACTTTGATATATGAAGGTTACAAATCAGGATAGTTTACAATTAGAGTAACAAACTTAAAAATAATCATGTTTTACATCTGGATGTAATTTATAGGGTAAAAGTATGTCTCTCACAAAATATTACACTCTTCACAGTTAGCCTGGACTAGATGTCATCTCTCCTATATTACTCCCATATTCTCAAAGGTCATTTCCATGACTACAACATAAGCTTTAACAAATCTAAACTGGAGTAGAATAGTCTGCAGTAGGTCACTATTCCTTAGTCTTGCATAATTCTTACATAACTTGCAATTCTAAATTTTAATTATAATATTTGTCCCTGATATATTTAGCATTTGTCAACAAACTTCTATATATTTCAGATTGCTTTCCTTTCAAAACAATTAACATAGAGGGTCTATTCATCATTAACTCTGGCTATTGGCTGGTAAGCTGGTTAGAGTTCCATAGTTGAAAATCTATTCTATTTTTGTTCAACAGCTTTCAAATTACATCTTTTACAATGTTAGGTATATCACAGATGAAAATAAAATCAGATTAGCAATAACAGAGATCTGCAATTGCAATATAATTGTAAGCATGGCATTATTTAGAAATGCCAGTCCTGTCCAGCAAGTCTGAGATATAATTTGTAAGATCCTGAAGCTTATTTCACATGAAGAATTCTTGTGAAATAGCAGTGTAGTGTGAAGAAAAATTAATAAAGAAACTTACCATTACATACTAAAATCATTTTTTTTTTCAGTAAGGTGATACACACACCCACACTTGCATCCCCAGACTCATATCTTCTATATAGACTAACTCTGATATACATTATAGATGTGGGAATTCTCCCAGGTAAAGTAATTTTAGACGGAACATATTTTTGTCTAAATGCATTTAGCTAATTGAATTTCCAAACTTGCTGTGTGAATCTATGTTCCACTACGCTCTAGAAGAATTGCGACTTCTGGTCCTTCTCATTACTGTTCTGCATCTGATAACCCTGATGATTCCTGGAATAAGTCCTATTGTCCTTGCACTCCCAGTGTATGTAATTACTCGCATACTTACTGTAATTATTTATTGTAATTTGCTTAGGATCATTGACCAGAGTAACTAAGATGACCTACAGAAGACCCATTTCAGCCACAGCTTTTGTATAACTGCACATAAGAAAGCATAAGTAGTGCCTGACAGCACATAGTCAAAATCATAAGATCAAAGTTTTAAAACTTCAAAATTGTAAAAAAAATTAAAAAATAAAAACAAAAAAAAAAAAATGTTATGGTTTTGTAGGGGAAAATCCCCCCTGCACTCCCACATCCCCTTCTATATAAATATACCAACTGCAAGATTGCACTGCAGTGAGGAAAACAGTAAATTTCCCATTTTGCACTTTATGGGTGATCTCCATTCAAAACATTTGAAGTTTCAAAACTTTGGATCTTATGGTCTTGACCATTTGCAGTTCAAAGTTTTGAAACTTTGAGTTTGTGAAGGAAATCCATATAAATATAAATATATATATATATATATATATATATATATATATATATATATATATATATATTATATATATATTATATATATATATATATATATAGTTTACTATCATTAGTTCGAATGGCAAAACATTTGCTGTTCGAAATAACGAAAAGTTAAACCAAAACAAAACATTTCGAGCGTACACAATGTCGCCCCAAATGATCGACACATTTGTGTCAACATTGTCGCCGAAAATGTGACAAGATAAATGGTTCTACCTGACATAGTCGAAACCACACAACACCGACAACGACATCACCGACACCACATCATCGACAGTCCATAAACACGAAACCACACATAACCGACAACGAAATAACCGACGGTACACAAACACGAAACCCCATACACTGCACACACCACAATAACAACAATTAAAAACAAAACACATCCCCATTCCACAAACCACACACACAACACAAGCACACCAAAATCCTTACAAGCCCACACTAAACCTTACCCTAACCCTAAGGTCCGTCACTATCGCACACTTACCTACCCGCTCCCTAACCCTAACTCACTTAACCCGCCCCTATCGCTCCCTAACCCTAACTCACTTAACCCACCCCTATCGCTCCCTAACCCTAACTCACTTAACCCACCCCTATCGCTCCCTAACCCTAACTCACTTAACCCACCCCTATCGCTCCCTAACCCTAACTCACTTAACCCACCCCTATCCCCACAGACCGTCAATCTCCACACTTACCTGCCTCGCACCCTAACGTCCATCACTACCGCATACTCACACAGCCTTTTCCCATGTCGGCATCCTCGGCGTTGGTGTTGTCATCCGTCGTGTCGGTCTTCTGCATTGTCGATGTTCTGGCACTCGCGATTCGCGTCGGTCTTCTTCATTGTCGATCTTCTGGAGCTCCGGATTCCGTTGTCGGTCTTCTGCGCTGTCGACGAAGTCAGGTAGAACCGATAGCCGTATAGGAGTTGATGTAAATCAAACTCCTATACGACATATCATGTTTTTGCAGGGAGGCAAGCCCCCCTGCACCCCCTACAATCCCTGCTTCTAATTTATTCCAATGCAGAGAACGCACTACAGTGGGGATATGGATGAATTTCCAATCCCCACTCTACTGCAATCTCATACATATTCCCCCGGATTTACTAATCTTCCGTGCAGGACTAGCTTAGTCCTGCAAGGAAGCGCTCATTTAGGAGCAGGATGGCAGCGCGCTATGCATATTAATAAGGCGTGCTGCCTGAGCTCCTAGGCTTACACGGAGCATGTAAGAATGTAGGGTGCATGTCTGAGAGCACAGCTCTCAGAATAAACATGCCCCCACAATATAGAACAGCAGAAAGGGGTACGAAATGAGCAAGACCGCTCATAGGTGTCCTCATATCCCCACCAGCAGTCCCCCATGCGTTAACAGCAACAGTACATATACATAAAATGAAGAAACCCTTTTATTTTATTTTTTTTAAATCCAAGTGAATCTAACCGTAGGTGCACGAGTATGCCCATCATTTAGCTATAGTTAAAGCAGCTTAAAAGGCTGAAGAGGACAACAAGGAAAATATATGCAAATGAAGCAGCACAGCAATAGTGTAGTGAGCAGAGCATTCGCCTAATGAGCAGGCATTCCCAGTTCATGTTCCACTGCAGCACAGTCTATTTACATGGCAAAGCACATTATAACCAATATTTTTGTTGCAAAACCCACTAAATAGCATATATTTATGAACTGGAGTACTGCAGGAAATGCACATAAGAAATGTCAGTGTCATAATGAATAAGGCACTAATAAACAGGTTTATACACAAATAAGCAATAGTAAGCATATGTAAGCACTAGTAAGCGTGTTTAAGTGCATTTGCGCAGGGGTAAGCACTGCCTACACAGATATGGCAATTTAGAAGCTAACTGAGTGTAAGAAATTGTAACTGGAAGTTAGCAGTGCTTACCTTCATGCAAACACGTGCAAACCAACTTACAACTGCATTAAAGTGCCTTAACAACTCTGTATCCAACGGTCCGTGTTCTGCCCAGCAACAAAATAAACAGCCTCAGCAAGTCTCGAACCCAGGAACCTGCAAACCATAGACAAAGTGATTTGTCACTAAGCCATGCCAGATATACACAAATCTGATGTTTTCACAAACATATCATCCAGCCCAGTCATGCAACAGTACAGAGAATATATACCAACATGTAGATGTATGTGCGTACATATATTAATATCGAAATAGATACAACATATCTATATATGTAGATATATATTATATATATATTTAGAAATATATACATATAAATGAATATATATGATTATATCTACATGCAAAATCCTACATCTACACATATATATGTCAACACCTATATGTTGACATATACACAGCAAGTTACATATATGTACACAGATATATATCTCTGTAGGTATATACAGACATAGTTATATATATATATATATATATATATATATATATATATATATATATATATATATATATATGTAAGCAAATATATATACCTATATAGGTATATATGGCCATACATCTGTAGACAGCAATGGTAGAGTAATAGAAACATATTTGTCCACATGCACCATTAATGGGGTTGAGAGGCCCCGAACAATATACGTCTTGTACGAATTGGCATACCCCCACCCACAGCCAAACACGTCTGCCCTGCAATATGCTACCAAGTGTTGCAGATCACATAACCAAGACTTGACATAACATAGGCACATGATGTTAACAGTACTACATCCCACCTGTATGATGTCAGGCTGGTATTGATAACCTAGAATGCAGTACAGTCTGGCTCACATAGGAAATGTAAAATGTGGAAGTTATCAACATCCCCAGGATACATATACACAGACACATATATGCAGATAGAGATATACATACATACATGTATATATATATATATATATATATATATATATATATATATATATATATATATATATATATATATATATATATATATATATATATATATATATATACATATATATAGATATACATGTGACTACACCTACACATGCAGAGATATGTACAGTAAGATACTCATGTAGTAGGCACGCACAATATGCTACAGCCACTATGCCTACAGTTAACACCCTAACAACTGGACACTGGATGAGCCACCCATACAAATGACATTCATTGCCTGCAACATATACCCACAGAAAGGTCATAGGATAAACACCACACACAGGTTTGCAGAATTAGAATACCTTTATTTGTGTACTATTACAGAATTATATGCCATGTCATATAGCTGTTCAGATACTGACACCCATATCAACAGAGTAATGCAACTGTGAAACAGTTATACTAATACAGTAGTCTGGACAGGTCCACAGCTGTTGCTGTCCAGGCCAAGCCCTTCAAATCGTACATTAGTAAAGACATACTGGGCCCCAGGATACCACACAATCAACAGTAAGTGATGCAGATGTATAGTCCAGCAGCCTCTGTCTACACTCTGTACACAATCACTAGGTGGTAAAGACTTCAGTTGACCAACTGGGATGTAACTGTTACATAACAAGGCATAACTGACACTGTCACAGGCACACTGGAAAACAGAATAGTCTGTATGGCAGGAGGCAGTAGGCCTGCAATAACCCACTTTATGTAAGTAATGTCAAGATAGGTGACATGTATGGTACTGTATATCCAGATACCTTAAGGCAGCTCACCCCTGATACCCCCACATGTTGTAACAGCCGAGGTTATGTAAGGTGTATCCCCCCTAGACTCACTAACACAGAGCCATATACCACTGTTACATACACTGGCCTCTGGAGTGCATATGGGCACACATGTATTGTGTAGGTGAAGCCCACACATATATGGCCCCAGCCCCACCGTATGTGTGGGGGATACAAAAGCAGTGGGCTGCTGGCAGACATGGTAGCATGGTATACGTATATGTGCATATGTATCTCTGTCTGTATATGTGTAGACATATACTGCTCTGTATATGTATATATCTGGGTGTGTATATGCATATCTATGTACATATACACACCTATCTATATATGTCGATATGTACATGTGTAATTATCTATATAGATATCTGGATAATCATATGTACATATATATTCACCGTATGTCCTGAACATGGGGTGTAGCCCTACCTCAGCCCCTATAGTCCCACCTTCGTAGTACAAGGGGATGTCAGGCATGTATAGCAGGTATATTAGCAGACTATTGCTACATATGCATATCTTAATGCATGACATATGTACAAAGGTTGAAAGAGTTGTGGCTTCAAGCACATACACAGGACCAATATTGACATGTTGCTGTGATAACCTCATACATTTACTGTTGTAACAGGGTTTGTTGCAACATATGTCCTATGAGGGATATGAGGTCAGTAACTGTCACGGCGTTCACCATCTAAAGACTGCAATCCTCACACTACCTTCTGCAGTTCACAGATAGATGCTCTGTGGATAACACATGAAACCAAAGGCACAACACACTGCCCAGTCTGCAGATGACCCTACAGATGGGGATTCCTCATAAACATAGAATTCACATGGCAGGTATTAAAACATGTAGGACAGCCATATCCACACACACACACACACACACACACACACACACACACACACACACACACACACACACACTGTTAAACCAACATTACTCCAAATGCAGTATAGCAGCACTTAGAGTCTGTAGTCAGGTCAGGCGCATCCCCCTCTGTGTGTTGCCCTGTTTCCATAGTGCATGTTATTAGAGGTAAATCCCCAATCCATCTGAGATGCTGTTTGCCAAACAACAGATCTAGTTCCTGCTCACAGTGAATGAAAAGGGCCAACACCAACATGATGTTCTTAGATATTGGAGTGTGTTTCCATGCAATTGGCTATGGGAATGTTACCACAGCTGTTCCACATGCAATCAGCTAGGTGAGTGCTACAATTCATGCAGAGGCCATCAGCTGATCATGAGCATCACTTAAAATGCACATGCTGCTGCCTAAGAAAAGCAGGTGTTGGTCTCCACATCCACCTGTGAGGGAGTGAAAGAGGCAGACAGAAGCATTGACAAGTCAGGGAGGGGTGGTTGAGTAAAACCTAAGCAAGTTTGTGTCACACACCTACCAGCACAAGGTCTCAAACCCCTGATGACTATGTAGTGCTATCACAGTCCTATGCAGTTATTGGATGTGCAACATAGGTTACCTGTTGTGGAGTCCTCAGAACATATGTGTGATGGTGAATGACATCTGCAACAGGGATATGGTAGCTATACGGTAGGTGAAGTAAACTTGCCTGCCCACATGATCAGGTGTCAGCGTCAACACAGCCACACTCTCACAGGGATACACACAAATTGACACACTTGGCAGGGCCAGGGATACAGCTCATCACTAGTGAGATTACCACAACACATTACTGTGCAGGTATCACATGCACGACACGGGTCATACGGAGGTTATATGGCCAAACGGTATGGGGAGGTGTTTGACAACAGACAGCATGCTTCAGTATGCCACTGGGGGTTGTATTGAGTGTGGATGTGATCATACACATCATACAACACACACACACACACACACACACACACACACACACACACACACACACACACACACACACACACACACACACATGCACACACACACAAACACACAGGGTGCCAGTGCTGACATGCATGGGTGCATTTCTGCACGGGTATATGGTCGTCTTTGCCAGATGACTATACAAGGTGAGGTAATGGGTATACCTTGGCATCAGGCCACATGACAATGGTCTGCACTGTGGCTCAGGACTGTGGTTTCTGGGTATTGTATCCACCATCCAGTCACCTTGGTGACTGTTGTGTGTGGCCAATGCTGTGCCAATGCTGTGCATCACTTGCCATGTATATGTTCCTTAGTCCATGACATGGACAGTGTCTGGGATGCGCACACCTCCCATATGCATGTACAGTGACATGTGGAACTGTACCTGTGGTGTTGGGCTCATTTTGTATACACAGATTATCAGATGTGCGAGTCTTGGCCACCTGTGTTAGGAAGTGGTAATGGACAGCAGGTTACCCCTGCACCTACATTGATAGCATGCTAACAACATTCCCTGGTGTCAGTGGCATCTGTCCATACAGTGCATGTTTTCAGGCATGGTATACCCTTTGTGGGTCACATGTGATGGCATCACAGGTGTTGCAGGTGTCCAGTGGGGAACATGGGGAAGGTGCACTGTCTGCATGTATGCACCTATTGCACAGATGGACGGGGTGCCATGCCCTCTGTAGGCCATTGTATTCACTCCATAGTTACTATCAGTCGCCAATATGCAGAATACTACACTCAAATTGGCTGTTGTATCGGAGTGTGTGTGTGTGTGTGTGTGTGTGTGTGTGTGTGTGTGTGTGTGTGTGTGTGTGTGTGTATGTGTATGAGACATGGGTTGAGAGTGTGCTCTGGGTAATACTGGGGTTGCTAACTGTGATTGCCTGGCGTTGATGTCACATATATGGGTATGGATTTACACCCCAGCCTCTCAACTATTTCACATCTGTTATCACTGTGCAGTGGACATTGTGATATACACTAGGGCCACCATATAAGAAATTTGCAAAACCCACACCACATTGGGCCCAGGTGTCACACACTCACACCCACCTCCACACAGGATATGAGTTACAAACACACACACGCCTTTCATGTCTGGGAGTAGAACCCCTACCTAATTAGTTTATTACAGTACAGCACTACACAGTTATAGTAAGCGCCACAGAGATTACTGGAGTACTCCTTCCCCAAAGGTGTATATCACATTGGCTGATATCAGCAGGACTGCCAAAGTAGCCCTTTTGAAATGTTTTGAGTTTGACTAGCCTAAAATGCATTGTTCCCTACACAGACATTGAAACACACACAAAACATCCACAACTGAAATGTGCGGGTTTAGAACCCCTAACAGAGGTCTCACACTACAGCAGTACACAGTTATGGCACATGCTATGGAGATTACTGGGCTACATCCTTCCCAGAGATGTATTTTTAGGTGGATGACATCAGCAGCCATGTCAAAGTAGAGCATATGAATTGTATGGAGTGTGACTACCCTAAAAAAGCATTGTTCTCTACACAGACAGGGTCAGACAGACAGACACACACACACACACACACACACACACACACACACACACACACACACACACACACACACACACACACACACACACACACACACACAAACACACACTTGCCACATCTGGGAATAGAACACCTACCTAATTATTTTACCATGCTACAGCAGTATGCAGTTATGGGATGCACCCTGGAGATTACTGGGATACAACCTTTCCAGAGGTGTATTTCTAGGTGGATGACATCAGTAGCCTTACCAAAGTAGAGCACTTAAATTGTAGTGGGTATGACTACCCTAAAACGCATTGCTTTCTGCACAGAGTCAGACAGACACACACAAAAACACACAGACACAGTTGCCAAGGCTGGGGTTAGAGCTTCTACCTAACTATTTTATCACATTACAGCAGTACACAGTTACAGCACACGCTACGGAGATTACTGGGATACAGCCTTCCCAGAGATGTATTTCTAGGTGGATGACATCAGCAGCCTTACCAAAGTAGAGCATTTCAATTGTAGGGGGTGTGACTATCCTAAAAAGCATTGCTTTATACACAGACAAAGTCAGAAAGACACACACAGTTGCAAAGGCTGGGGTTGGAACTCCTACCTAACCATTTTATCACACTACAGCAGTACACAGTTACTGCATGCGCTATGGAGATTTCTGGGATATAACCTTCCCAGAGATGTATATCTAGGTGGATGACATCAGCAGCCTTACCAAAGAAGAGCATTTTAATTGTAGGGTGTGTGACTACTTTAAATAACATTACTTTCTAGACAGACAGACACACACACACACATACACAGTTGTCAAAGTTGGGGTTAGAACTCCTATCTAACTATTCTATCACACTACACAATTACAGCACACGCTACGAGATTACTGGGATACAGCCTTCCCAGAGATGGATTTCTAGGTGGATGGCATCAGCAAACTTACCAAAGTAGAGAATTTCAATTGTAGGGAGAGTGACCACCCTAAAAAGCATTGCTCTCTACACAGACAAAGATGGACAGACACACACACACACACAGTTGTCAAGGCTAGGGTTAGAACTCCTACCTAACTATTTTATCACACTACAGCAGTATACAGTTATGGGACTCATCACAGAGATTACTGGGATGCAACTCTTCCAAAGGTGTATTTCACAGTGGATGACCTCAGCAGGCTTGTCATAGTGGGGCTATGAGGAGGGCAGTGTGTGTGTATGGGCTATAACCCATTCACCTAGGGGTTGACACGCCACATGCGGGCACAACCTGGGTCATATTTCACAGGTACATGTATACAACTGCTAGATGACTACTTCCTTGAACAGTCATGTTGCACAGCTGGCACATCCACCACATACTCTGTAATACTGTCAGATACCGGTGGCTAGTATCTGCAGTGAGTGACATCTGACCCTCGTGTGGTTGTGACCCTTTGCCTGTGAGCTGTGTGGGAAAGGCCTGGATGGCTCCTTGTCACAGTCACCCTCCTCTACACATCTATGTATGTCTACCTTTGGTTTATTATAGTGTGTTGTCCTTACATATATGCCTGTATTCCTATCCACTGTGTGTGCAACGCATGAGTGATGCATACAGGAGGAGTGTCTGCACTAACACACTAACATCTGCGGCTGCCAGATATGTCTGGTCCACTGGTGTTTGCAGACATGGCCTTCATGTGTTTAAGTGTGGGAACAAGCCCAGTATGACCTTTCAGTATGTTGTTGACTGACATTGTCTTCATTTCTTTAAGTGTTTAGGCATGCCCAGTATGGCAGTCTGTACTGAATGTGTGGATCGAGTCCAGGTAGTTTGTACTGTAGTGCTGACCTTTGTGTTGTACACCTAGAGTTAGCATGCTGTCTCTGCAGGGTATCCATCGATCATTTGGCATGGACTGCTACTACATTTCTACACAGGATTGTGGGGGGGGGGCACCTGACTGTTACTATATTTCTACATATGATGGGGGAAGTACACCTTACTATTTCTACATTTCTACACAGGATTGGGGGGGCACACCTGACTGTTACTGCATTTCTACATAAGATGGGGGGGCACACCTGACTCTTTCTACATTTCTACGCATGATTTTTGGGGGAAGCACACCTGATACTTGTACACATTTGCTAGGACTGTACTGGTACATACAGAAAGCATTGTTCTCTACACAGACAGGGTCAGACAGACACACACACACACACACACACACACACACACACACACACACACACACACACACACAAACACACACTTGCCACATCTGGGAATAGAACACCTACCTAATTATTTTACCATGCTACAGCAGTATGCAGTTATGGGATGCACCCTGGAGATTACTGGGATACAACCTTCCCAGAGGTGTATTTCTAGGTGGATGACATCAGTAGCCTTACCAAAGTAGAGCACTTAAATTGTAGTGGATATGACTACCCTAAAACGCATTGCTTTCTGCACAGACAGAGTCAGACAGACACACACAAAAACACACAGACACAGTTGCCAAGGCTGGGGTTAGAGCTTCTACCTAACTATTTTATCACATTACAGCAGTACACAGTTACAGCACACGCTATGGAGATTACTGGGATACAGCCTTCCCAGAGATGTATTTCTAGGTGGATGACATCAGCAGCCTTACCAAAGTAGAGCATTTCAATTGTAGGGGGTGTGACTATCCTAAAAAGCATTGCTTTCTACACAGACAAAGTCAGAAAGACACACACACAGTTGCAAAGGCTGGGGTTGGAACTCCTACCTAACCATTTTATCACACTACAGCAGTACACAGTTACTGCATGCGCTATGGAGATTTCTGGGATATAACCTTACCAGAGATGTATTTCTAGGTGGATGACATCAGCAGCCTTACCAAAGAAGAGCATTTAAATTGTAGGGGGTGTGACTACCTTAAATAACATTACTTTCTAGACAGACAGACACACACACACACATACACAGTTGTCAAAGTTGGGGTTAGAACTCCTATCTAACTATTCTATCACACTACACAATTACAGCACATGCTACGAGATTACTGGGATACAGCCTTCCCAGAGATGGATTTCTAGGTGGATGACATCAGCAAACTTACCAAAGTAGAGAATTTCAATTGTAGGGAGAGTGACCACCCTAAAAAGCATTGCTGTCTACACAGACAAAGATGGACAGACACACACACACACAGAGTTGTCAAGGCTAGGGTTAGAACTCCTACCTAACTATTTTATCACACTACAGCAGTATGCAGTTATGGGACTCATCACAGAGATTACTGGGATGCAACTCTTCCAAAGGTGTATTTCACAGTGGATGACCTCAGCAGGCTTGTCATAGTGGGGCTATGAGGAGGGCAGTGTGTGTGCATGGGCCATAACCCATTCACCTAGGGGTTGACACGCCACATGCGGGCACAACCTGGGTCATATTTCACAGGTACATGTATACAACTGCTAGATGACTACTTCCTTGAACAGTCATGTTGCACAGCTGGCACATCCACCACATACTCTGTAATACTGTCAGATACCGGTGGCTAGTATCTGCAGTGAGTGACATCTGACCCTCGTGTGGTTGTGACCCTTTGCCTGTGAGCTGTGTGGGACAGGCCTGGATGGCTCCTTGTCACAGTCACCCTCCTCTACACATCTATGTATGTCTACCTTTGGTTTATTATAGTGTGTTGTCCTTACATATATGCCTGTATTCCTATCCACTGTGTGTGCAACGCATGAGTGATGCATACAGGAGGAGTGTCTGCACTAACATCTGCGGCTGCCAGATATGTCTGGTCCACTGGTGTTTGCAGACATGGCCTTCATGTGTTTAAGTGTGGGAACAAGCCCAGTGTGACCTTTCAGTATGTTGTTGACTGACATTGTCTTCATTTCTTTAAGTGTGTAGGCATGCCCAGTATGGCGGTCTGTACTGAATGTGTGGATCGAGTCCAGGTAGTTTGTACTGTAGTGCTGACCTTTGTGTTGTACACCTAGAGTTAGCATGCTGTCTCTGCAGGGTATCCATCGATCATTTGGCATGGACTGCTACTACATTTCTACACAGGATTATGGGGGGTGGACACCTGACTGTTACTATATTTCTACATATGATGGGGGAAGTACACCTTACTATTTCTACATTTCTACACAGGATTGGGGGGGCACACCTGACTGTTACTGCATTTCTACATAAGATGGGGGGGGCACACCTGACTCTTTCTACATTTCTACACATGATTTTTGGGGGAAGCACACCTGATACTTGTACACATTTGCTAGGACTGTACTGGTACATTGGGTACTCCATTTCAGTCTGTTGTCTTACCTATTGTGCTGACTAGAGGCATACCAGTGTACCACAGACCTTAGCTTTTAATTACCCACATATTAGTTTCTGACTTCCTACCCTTCAGAACTTACATCCCACTACCTGACCTGCTGTAGTCTGTCTATGTAGGCCTGGGGGGGTGAGGTTACACATATGACTCGTTCATAGGCCATAGCACAGCCTTTGTTTGTGTTTGTGTCTGTAAAAACCTGTCCTGCTGACTGTGACTATTGTTGGGTATGTGACCCCCCTGACTGGCATGTGCGAGTCACTTAACTTGTGGGTGTCCCAGTATTGAGGGTGGTGCTGCAGGGCTGACTCTGTCGGATGCACATAGTACACTCCCTACACATAGTTAGGCACAGGTAGTGTGATGTTTGGCATTCCTTTTAGTGTATGTGATTGTCAGAGAGAGGTGTTATTCCCTGGATCCATCCTATGTCAGTGTATGTGCTATGTGTTGCCTCTTTGCCAAGGCCAGGGCATACTGGGCACGCCTTATTCTGCCTACTGGGGCAGGCTCAGGTTATTCCTCCTCCGAGTCCCTATGTGCCTGTGCAGGCCTTGGCAATGATGGGGGGATGTGTGGCCCTGCCCCGTGCTGTTCCTGCTGCAGTTGTTTCAGCAGGATCATATTGTGTAGCATGGTACATACAAAGACAATTTGGGTACATGTTATGTCCAGGCACCAGAATCACAACTCGAGCATCCCAAACACACTCTCTATTATAATTCTGGTCTGTACGTGTACCTCATTATGGAGTTCTTGTTTTGGCGTGTGTGCATTTCTGATGGGTGTCATCAGCCATGGCTCCAGTGCATATCCAGCATCTCCCACTAGGTGACCATCAGGGATGTCCCAACTGGCAAATCTCTGGTGCAGCTGCATCAGATGCCAGATGTGGGAATCGTGATAGCTTTTAGGGCAGCCAGCACACACATTCATTACCATGCCCTGGGCATCGCACACAACCTGGCAGTTGATGGAGATGAAGCCCTTGCGGTTGATGTAGATCCTACCCTGCTCACTGGGTGGTGCTTTGATGCGGATGTATGTGCAGTCTATAGCACCCACTACCTCAGGGTATTCTGCTATTTGGTGAAACAATTGCATATAGCTGGCCAACGCCTCACGGGTGTTGGGGGAATATACGTGCTCACCGACATGTGCTGACATGGCATCCAGGTACTGGTTGAGTACCCTGGATGCTGATGCCTGTGAATTCCCCATCATATCCACAGATGGCCTTTGGAAGGTACCTGTAGCTAGTATTCTTACATCTACACATACCTTGGTATCCACTGGGATGGGTTCCTCTCTGTTAGTTCTGTGTGTCAGGTGTGGCCGGCACAGCTGAAAAATTTGCTGTAGGAGGTCCCTGTTCACCCTCTAGTGCTAGAACTATCTCCAGCTCATGTAGACCCTGGTAGGTTACCCTGGGTCTGTACACTCTTCTCCATCTCCTCACTGTGGGTTGGTGGACAGCATTCACATCCTCACCACCCTCGGCCTCTTCCACAAGTTGTTGTATGATAGCTATTTCTGCCCCTATCATTTTGCTGTTGTGAATTTTAAAAGTTCCCCACTTGTTTACACCGGTGGTATAGAGTATGGGAATAAACCAGAGGGGAAGGGGTTTGCTTAGTTTATAGTAGTGTTCTGGGCTGGGCTGGTCTGCAGCCTGTGTAATTGGCTGATTCTGATACATTTCACCTGCCAGCTAAGCTAGTTCTTCTTGATTACCTTCCTAATGCTGTTTTCCCTTCCCATAGCCTTTCTGTTTAAGCCTGAGGGTGCGCCGCACAAACAGAGTGATCAAATGTGTACACTGCTGCCATTTCCTGGTTTAACTTCTTTTTTCTTCCTGTAAAACCCAGTGCGCGACACGCACCACCACTTAGGCTTTGTAAGGAGTACTATGCTAAGCAGGTTTAGACCCCCCCTCAGATTAGCATAGCTAAGCTAGGAGCAAACCCCAACCACAGGGCTCCAATCCGCTTACAGTATGCCTGACACACACACCCATGATGTCACCTAACTCCTAGGCTTGCAGCAAGCTATTTCTACTATTACACTGTTGGGACCTGTCTCACATGCTGGGAAAAACGGGGATTCACTATCCTTCCCCTCATTTGCATTGGATTGCCTGCTAATGCATAGTTACATGTCTCATACTGATCCTTCCCCCTTAGCAACCACTACTCTCTGGCCAGGTTGTCTTCTGCCTGCAATTGACTTGCTTGACTGAATAGTGATTTTAGTTAGACTGCTTATTTTAGGTTTATTTTATTATTTTCCCCCGATCCCATTTGCGCACCGCTGCCCTACGCTTAAACAGCTGAGATCGGCTAAAAAAAAATATAAGTTGATTTTTGTATTTTTTTTTTGTTTGTTTGCAATGCCAATGGCCTTCTACTTGGCCATTGGCATGCTTACTACATGATATGCAGCCTTTATTTGGGGCTGTCACAGCTCCATTTTGGATTTTTCAGAAATGTACTCGGTTACTAACCAAGTACATTTCTGCAGATAGCACTAGTCTTCCACGGACTGTTGTGAGCTTCCTGGATTGCAAAATCACCTCATTTGCATAGATTTCTCCTGCAAATGGGGTGATTTGCATACCAGGGCTTAGTCCATGCAGGATTAGTGCAGAAGCGCTCGTGCACGCCCCTGCAGGCTGTTCCTGGATCTCACGGCAGACGTATTGCCTGATTGAGCTCCTGCACCGATCTTGCACTCTGTGCAAGCTTTTGAGAATCCAGGGGATAGTCAGACACACTTATCCAAATGTACTACTGCATTCACATAAGTGTGTTCAATTATCCACACCACTATTCCTTTTCCAAACGACATTCTGATTTTTGGCAGCATAACTGCTGACAGCATATCGTTCGTGAAAATGATAGTAAACCGGTAAGATCCATATGCTTTCAGTACACAGGGAATTATGTCAGGATCAGACAAATGTTACTGTATGATTTTGGAAGAATCTCACACTAGAAATATTTTACAAGTAAATATTTGTTATTTAGTATTCTAGTACTATAAAATAATAGCTTTAAAGGCACTTAAACTGTTCTTAAAATATTAATGTAACGTATATTGCCCCAATTTTTAAAAAGTTAAATAGTGATATAATAAATTTAAATTCAAAAACGTGCAACTCCTCTTTTTACTAATTTTTCAATTTATTTTCCTCTGTTTAAACATCATGCAATGCAGTTTTTGTCTGAGATGAATCAGGTTCACATGTCATGACAAAGCATTACATGTCAGCAATGTGTCAGCCATGTGCTTTTTAATACTGAACTAAAGTACTCAGCAATTGCTGTGTTAAGTGCAGGCCTTATTTTGTTCATATTCAACATTTTGCAGACACATCCAAATAAATTGCATGTTACTTTCATTGCTATATCTCTGAAGTGGTATGACATTTTATAATAAATTTTGCAAGGCAAGGTACTTTAGAAATTATGTGCAACCTAGAATTACTGACTGTATTTTAATAATAAAGGTAATACAACAGATGTATCATTTTTGTTTTTTTTTTTTTTTTTGGAATTACTTCAAATGTTGGTATTTCTTTTCTGCGTTGGAGCATTTTAAATGCTCGAACATCCCTTTCAGTTAGAAATTGTGCTTTTAATACTGATGCTGTAACAACGCACTTTATTTATAACTTGTTATGTATGATGCATTTGCTCCTCAGAGACAAATATGAACAAGTCTGATATTCAGATTGTCAGATTCTAAAAGAATATATAGAGTAACAGATGTGCTATGAAATATGAAAAGAATGAATATGAAAGGCAAGCTATAGCTTTTGGCTTATTTTACAAATAAACTGCTTTGAGATTAATCCTTTACTAACAAGCTTATTCTTACTTGAATGCTATCCATGTGACAGATGCTCATTAAAAATATAAAAACCAGCCAACACTGTTGTGTAGCAGGAGGAAGTCCTGTATATGGCTGAATCAAAGAGGATCTGATTATTGTCTTGAGCATCTGAGGCTTTATCAATGGAGGATGGGCAAGCCCATCTGGGGGAGGTGTACATTTAGGGGCATCCTTCCTGTTAGAATTTCATGGGAGGCTGTGGATGCAATGGGATTGCTGTCAAGCTGTGGCTGGGGCAATGGCTGGAAGTAGAATGATACAGCAGCATTTCCCACTGGACATCCATGTCAGTAAACAGCTCAAATGTGTGCTGGCTCAGTGGGAAAACAGGACAGAAGTAAAAACAGTGTGATGCTTCCTCGGGGTCCGTGATCTTACCAGTTACAGGCATTGGTCAGGCTTAGCCTGGAGAAGGCTAACACATGTCTAGTATTTCTTCTGAATGAGTAGAAGTCCTGGGGTTTGAAGATGGTTAGCTGCAAGGTAGTAAAAAGACTGCAAAAAACATGTATTTATGAATGAAAGTTCAAGAATTACTGTTCTTTAATAACAATGTTAGTTAATTTACAAGTTTAAAATTATCAATAATTCCCCAATATACTAAAATCCTTCTAGAAAGAGACATTCACCATAATCCTGGCACCATCTGTCATAATGAACATCAAGAAAATTCTCTTCCACACACTACTCTAGCCCTGCAATGGACGTCCCCCGGCCTCAATAATTTAAATTTGCTGCCATATATGTTAGAAGCATAAGTCATATATTTGCTGAATCACATGCCTAGATTACTAAATATAAGCCAGATACTGTCGCTGTAACTGAAACTTAAAACCCAGCATACACAACTCCAAAATTACACTTCTTGTCTTTAATATCATCCATAATACCTGTATAAAGAGGAAATGTGTTGGTATTTCTTTAATATTTACCAACAAGTGACACATTTTCCCTTACAACAGGCCATTATGAAAATTCAATTCAGCAGAGCTTTTTTTTTAACTTTCCTGAAATTAAACAATTATAAAAAAAATATGTATTAGTGTTCTTTATATCTCTGGCAACAATACAACTATACTGGAAGATATCCTACATTGGATATCCATAACAATTCCAGAATAAATAGCAGTACTAGGTTACATGAATGTCAGTTTGTTGGATATAAACCCTAACTCCTCTACATCTAGTGTAGACTTATTTGATTTCACACAACTAATTATTAGACTCGCACATTATAGCAAGGCATCACATTCCCTTTTAGATTGGATCATAGTATCAGATCCTAACAAATCCACCACTTCAGTTACAATATCTGTCTCAGTGCTCATCTCCCAGTCTATACAACCAGACATCTCATACGTCTACTTAACCAGCTTGTTCATAAAACAACATGCACCCTTTCCGAGTTTATCCAGAAATGTTTATTAATAATCTATTATCTGGAACTTCCTAAAAATCCTCCACCTCCATGATGCTGTAAATGAATTCAGCACAATTTTCCTGAATATCCTAAATAGCTTTGCACCACCTAGAAGGAACAGACTAAAAACAAATAACACAAACTCGCTATCCAAAAAGAGTAGAATGTTGATGCAGGATAGAGTAAAAGCATGGAAAGAATGCTAAAAATATATTCCCAGAATTCCTTATTTCCTCTGGCTTTTTCTCTAAATATACCATAGATAGGCATGCTTTTCTATTACTTCCTATTGCAATTCTGTTTGTGTTACACTAACTTACTTTTAAGTTTTCTATAAATTGGTTAGCATTTCTCTAAGTAGTAAATCATTGTCATATAAAGTGTATCGATTCTTAAGCACAGTTTTCATATTATGTCTAACTTGGTATAATTATTTAAGTTGTATTTATTTTTTTTTTTTGTTTTATTTTTAAATACTCTAAAATTATTTTTCTTAAAATGTTTTGTAATACTTAGCAACTTTTGTCAACAGCCCTCTGCTAAAAATGGGCTCCTATACAGTCGACCTTTCCTTGTAATCAAATGTCAGTAAATAAATAAATATTTCAATTACATATGTACACCAATTGATAGAAATGCTCCTATATGTGTGTGTGTGTGTGTGTGTGTGTGTGTGTGTGTGTGTGTGTGTGTGTGTGTGTGTACATATGTACAAACACAATGATACAATGTCTAATATGTCATATTTCTGCTTACTTAAAAGACAGACGTATTTTTTCAATGAAGTATTTTAAATACTTTTTTGGCCTACTTTGCACACTCTCCTTCTGAAAACAAGCTGTTGTAATGCTGGTCTGAATGCCCCATTTCTTCTTTGTGTGCCTGGTATTACCCCACTAAATATGCATTGCACCACTGGTAAGTAAGGAGGGGGACTTGGCTCTGAGTGGAGCTGCCAGCACCATCACATATCCTGAACAGCACACCAAGGGATATATTGTACATGTTAAATCATTGAATCTACTGACATCATGCATGTCACCTCATATAGCACCAGTTGGGTACAGCTCCATCTTCACTGCAAAGTTTTAATGTCAGCCTGCTCTGTTAATGTAGCATTGTCCCCATCACCATTTGCATGTCAGGTCAGCAGCAGAGTCCTCTCTTTTTCACCTGGACATACATGAAGCTCCTTCCTAGCTCCTCCTACCTAGCTCCTACAGCCTCACAGCTACAAGCTGAATGCACACCTTCATGGGTGAACTCAGAGCTCCATCCCTCTATACCACATAGCCAAGGCCTGCCCAAAGTATTTCTGCCTGATTTGCACAAAGAGTACCCTGTCTCACACAAACAGAATAACAGATTTCTCTTCTTAAGACTGTGAGCAAATAGTAAACACTGGCTTAAAATATAAATGCTTGTGCAGAAGCAATTCATTTATTTTCCAGAAAGTATTTTGTTCCTTGCAGACACACAAATACACACACACTCACAAACATACATAAACACACTCTCATCAATCTATTTTCCCTTACACCAGACAAATATGAAAAGGAAAATTCAATCCCATCTTGAACTCTACTGGTAATGTGCAGTCACTTAATATGGGCTCTGCACACTCTAAATTACTCATTGAGGATTTATTGATATTGCAGCTTTATTCTCCGTTCTACTTTATGGTTTTCCCAGACTACACTTTCACTGTCATGTTGCCAGTTTCCTGACATTGTACCATGACAGCTCAATTCCTGGGATACAGATTTAGTGCTGTTCCACTGGCTGAGTTTCATTTATTTATTTCCAGTTTGATACATTTTATACCTGCCTGAAGGCTTTAGCAATATATCTTCCTGTAACCAGCATATAAATGTAAGCACAACAATATTGACAGGGGTACAAAGTAAACATACAGAAAATGAGTTTCTGTTTTCATGTTTATGCTTGTCACAATTATAATGTTTGTGTATGTTTCCCATATATGCCCTGAAAATCTGGAGCCATCCTAGCCAGCAAGGTGCTCAATGTACCGGAATGGTGACATCCTGGAATGTATTTCCATTCACTGATTAATAAATTTCTCTTGATCCTATGAATTCTTTAATATCAATTGCTAATACTGACAATGAATATCTTATACCACCAAATCTGCAAAGTGTGTAGGAGGGAGACAGTTAAGTGTTTACCCATTCTTATTCTGATATACATTGGAGATGAACACATGGCTTTTATTTAAGGAGCAGTATGTAGCATATGTTTAGATGAAATATTGAATGTGTTGTCAGGACATCAGAAATAGAAATCACATCCACAAAAGTGCAATATTGCAACTACAGATAGTGTATGACCAACATGTCTGTGTTGAGTTGGACAATCTTATCTAGTCAATTTCAGCATGGAGTTGCATTGCATTGTAAGGTACATTCTGTTGTAACTGGTTAATACCATGGCATAGAAAAATAAACCTTAAGAATAGATCAGGTTATCATGGTTCACTTAGATGCCATAGCATCTGAGGCTTTGGCAGAGAGGGATGGCTTAGCCTATCCAAGTGGGGTGGCCTTCATCTAAGGTGCTCCCTGAATGGAGGTATGGTCCATAAAAAGGAGTTACCCTTGAATAGAACAGATGAATGCAGGAGAGTGTGGGAAAAGAGGGTAGGTCATTAAATCTCTTTTCTGAAGTATGGTGATCTCAGAGTTGGTATATATATATATATATATATATATATATATATATATATATATATATATATATATATATATATAAGTTTAGGGCATGGGAGGGATTTGCACCTTACTTTGGGGAGTATGGGGGGCTTCCTCCTGCATAAAAACAAGTTTAAAGTAGAAGAACGATATACAAGATTCACTGTTCTCCTGCAGTTTCGTCTTTTTTCCTTGTGCTGGCACTATGCATTACTAGTGCTAACATTTCAACTGGAGCCTTTCTGAAAACGTTTCAAAGCAGGACTGGCATATGGCCTATTATAGACAGTTACCAAATGTAGCAATCCATGTGCATTCTACTTGCACAGTTAAGCATGTCACTTTATACTCTTTCCATGGGGTGAGCATTTCACTTCTGATCAGGGTTGGGAATGCACGTCATGACTATATCCTTAGTTTGTTGTTATTATATAAATGGAGATTTCATCTGTCCATTTATCTATGTATCTATCTTGTATTTCTCAAGAAAAGGTAGTTTGATTTGTCAGGGGATATATACCATGGCCAAAACTACTTCTACCGACACAGACAATATGATGTGGCAAAATTTTTACTTTCCTGTACTGAACTCCTTAGGTGAAGTATGTCATTTGAACTGAAAGGTCTTAAAACTTCTCTTAAGCTATCTGAAGGGATATCTGTGATGCTGCCTTTTAAACTGAGACATGAGCAGTTATTATTCATTGCCAGCGTAGCATGTACCATTATAATAAGTTGTTATTACGAAGAGTATAGACCTTCATTTCAGAGATGGAAATGCAATAGATAACAGAGTCATATATTTTCTGATCTGTCTTGATATTGGAAGTAAGCATATATATATATATATATATATATATATATATATATAAATTATATACATATATATATATATATATATATATATATATATATATATATATATTTCTTCAGAATAGACAGTGATACTTTCTCTGAAAATGTCATTCCCACGATCCCTGGTGCTAAGGCACTGTGTGTTTAATCTGTCAAATTAAGTTCTGCTGTGCACTGAAATTCCAGTAGGCAGAATGGCAGGTATATGTGCTTTATGTTAGCAAAACATGAATCAATCAACATTTCTCAAAATATTCTGAATTACTGCGTCTTATTCATATGTCTGGCATAACAGACTATGCCTGCTTTTCATTTGGACTGGGTATACGGCATGGGGTCAGATGGGGAGCATATCACATTCTCAGAACATATAAAAAAAGAAAAATTGTGTGCATGTTGCAGAATGTAACCTTTTATGTTAATATGGGTAATGTGCTGTTGTCTAGTTTGCAGCTGAGTTACAGTAAAATATTTTTGGTTAAAGGGAAGACTCTGGTACCCTTTGTAATAACGTATAAGGTAGAAGCTACTGCCTGAGCAAAGATTCTGGGCCTGGAATGTGAACTGGGAGCAATCACCTGGTTGTAATATATCAGGGTTGGCTGTATGTGCTTTGATAGTGGAGTCTATTAGCAACTGTGAGTAATTTTTTTTTTTCTTTCTCACCCACCTTCCATTTACATGTGGGGTAAAGGGGAATCTACCTGCAAGCAAGTGGTAGACAGGAAGAGAATAAGGTATTTAAAATGAAATAACTATGTACCAAGAAGAGTCCTTGAATTAAACCACTAATAAACATTTAAATTCGGGAAAAATAAGTTACTAGCAAGATATAATTTTTAGCACTTTTGTCTTTTAATTTTCATTGCTTCTTCAGAAATAAAAAACATGTTTCTGAAAAGTTTGTAGTACTGAAGGAAAAAAGGACAAATATTATGTATGGCGAGTGATTAATTTTCCTCAATTTGGAGTTTTATTAGTTATTTTGTGTGTGTGTGTGTGTGTGTGTGTGTGTGTGTGTGTGTGTGTGTGTGTGTGTGTGTCTGTGTGTGTGTGTGTGTGTGTGTGTGTGTGTGTGTGTGTGTGTGTGTGTGTGTGTGTGTGTGTGTGTGTAAGTGCATACATGTGTGTGTATGCGCACACATGTGGTGCCACTGACGTTGAAGACAGAGAAGTGATGTAAGAGACTTGTTTTTTAGAACCGATTCCTAACAAACATTTATAATATAAGCTATTTTCTGGCCTTAAAGGAATTCACATTGATTTCAGTAAGTCCTTGACTTGGCATGGAAAAGTAGTTTCAAATATACTTTGTGCAGAATCACTTGATGGCAGCAGAAGCTGTGCTTTATATTTTATAAACAGTGCTTTCTCTACTAACACTATACTTCTCCAATTCATTTTACTTCCTTATTGCTGTGAGCTTGTAATCTAGCGGCATGTAGTCTGCCTGAGGTCCTAGACTTGGTTATTATTGTATTGGGTGGAGGTTATAACATTAATTCAACCCTACCAAGTAACAGCTTGATTTCAATTGAGCTCTGGTTTATATAATGTCAGCCAGATGATCTGTACAAAATAGACAGTGAAGCTCCTTTGGGGCTTGCATTTGATTTTTGATTTTGCAAAATGAACACAGTTAAAGAAGGGAGATGTTTTGAACATCATAATAAACTGGGGAGAATGCTTGTTTTCATCCATTAGATTTTATTTATTGAAAACAAATGAATATCGGTTGCCTGGATGATGACATTGCATGATTATGTAGTTTCATTTAGCCTACTTGAGAGGTTCTAATCTGAAACTACTGCTATTTCTTTATAGATAAATACTAGGTTGTCAATCTGCTGCATATTACAAGCCTAACTAATGACCAGAGGTCAGAATCAAACTGTGTACCTTGTAACTCTGAGCTAAAAACTGTAGCCATTATGTCAGTCCCCATTTTTGTACCCTGTAATGCCCCCCTTGGCAAACATCGTTGCTTCCATATACGCATTTGTGCATTATTATTTAATAATATTTGCGTCGACATTGTAAAGTAGCCCTCATCAATACAAGTATGTCAGTTTCCATCACACTATTTTCATATATTATTCATCTTTATATGAGTGTGAGTTCAAGAGTTAGAATTCTTCAGTCATTGTATAGCACATATCCCACAAATGAGAATCATCTTCTCCTTCATATAGCTTATAGTACTACTATAAATATACCCTGGTTGCCATGCTTCATTGCACTCACTGTTTTGGGACTTTGCCTCTTACCCCTTTACTTAACTATACCAACTCCATGCTTGAGCAACAAAAGAAACAGGGAAAATAATTATCTCTGCCTGCATTATTCGTCTGCAGAAAACAGTATGGTCTAACTAAACCAACAGTTAAGGATATTGCAGAGTTAACAAAACACCCTGCTTCCTCTGTACTTCCCCCAACTTTGAAAAAACAGCACAAAGTACCATGCTATAAAACAACAAAAATCAAAACGCAAAGTAATAACAGCAAAACTAGCTACTACATGGTCTACTGATTGTGGTCTTGACATTCTTGACTCTCAAAAACTGCATTCTCATATTTTCTGCAACATTAAATACATTTTTTTATGATTAAGCACCACATTTTTAATTAAATAATTGCACTTTGCCTACACAGTTCTCTTTCCTTGAACTTACTGCTTCCATTCTGCTCTGTGTGTGCCATCCTGTGGTAGAGTATTTTCATATTCCAATAATGTTAAGTGACCATGCATTCGGCATGCTGTTTTAGTGACGACTTGAAGTATTTGCTGGTCTCACAGCTTGAGCATTAGAATATGCACAGTGCAGACTCAGTGTTACAGGCAGAAATTCCCATTGTACTGAATTTTTATTTTAAACTCAGCACTTTCACTAAAGCGTTATCTAATTCTGCCTCATCCTGATCTGTGATTCAGTTGTATAGCTTTTACTCAAATGCTTTATTAGAAGAAAAGTTACAGCATCTATTATTACAATGGTTTAACACATTAAAACAGGTGTCTTAATTCCAACAACTTAATCTGTATCAATGAGTAACCTTATTTCGGTATTAACACCATTAAACTATCAGGGTATAATGTATGTACAGTAAGTACTTGTATTTACATTCTACCATCTGTTTGAATTCTCTGAACTGTTTTTGCCACATCTTACTGTATACTGTGCTAGTTCTGCTGAATTATAGCCCAGTTCTAGGTTTCCTGTTTCTGAGTCTGTTTTGTAACTTTTGAGCATTAAATTCAAGCCATCTTTGTTGGAGAACTCCCTCCTGCACCCTTGTGGGAAGAGAGTGCTGAACTGGTCCCATCTAATCGAGGGTGATTGGACTAGAGCTTAGACAGAGCTAGTTTGAGTTAAAAGGGTTATTTCTTGCTTTATTTGAGCCCTGCATTTGCACTTGTTTAAGTGTAGAGCACCGTTGTATACTGACGAGTAGTGGAGCTTCACTGAACTCATATAGTCAAAATAGGGTAATGCACCTCGAACAGCAGACCTGTAACCAATGGTGTTCCACAGGGATCAGTTCTGGGACCTCTACTGTTTGGAATCTATTTCACCAAAGGACAAGCAAAACCTAAAGGTCTAGGGCTGACAAAGTTTTCTGATGACTACAAATTGGGAGTGGTCATAGAATCTCCAAATGATGTCAACATCCAACAAGAGGGTCTTACACAAACAAATGATTGGTGCCAAAGTCATGACCTTAAACTCAATGCAAAAAATGTATTATCATCCCTTTCAGTAAGTCCGATTTTCCTGCTAACTACCACATTAGTAGCAGCACCCTAAGTATGCACTAAGTGGTGAGAGACCTGGGCACACAGGTTGACAGAAACCTTACCTTTGATCACCATGTCTCCACAGCAGTAAGAAAGGCATTCTATATTGCACATCTCATACGTAGGGGCATTGCATCCAGAAAAATAGAAGTTATAACCTGTCTGTACTCCTCCCTCATCAGGCCAATAATTGAGTACAGCACCCCTTTTGGTATGCACAGCACCCCTTTTGGTATGTACCTCTCCATGCACCTGCAGCAATTGGAGAGACCACAAAGGTTCCTCACAAGGAAAATTCAAGGTCTTCAGCATCTGTCCTCGGTGGATCATCTGAAATTACTGTCACTTTATTCTGCTTCACACAGACTACTTAGAGGTGTTCTATACATTGCATATAAATCAGTCTTTGACCCTGCTTTATTGGAAATGCAGCATATCCGCAAATCAAATGGTACACGGGTTACTCACTCTACAGACCTTAACCTGGTATGTGACATTAATAGAACCTGCTGGAGGGAAAGATTTGTATGTGACATTAATAGAACCTGCTGGAGGGAAAGATTTGTCTTCCAGAGGTTACCACACCTTTGGAGTGCACACTCACATCATGTCAAGCAGAGCACAACATTGGCTCTCATCAAACGCAATCTGGATGATTGGATGGGTAACCATAAATTCACGCCAGGGGTTTCATCTGTCCACCTATGTCCCTCTTGGGCAATTGGATAGAACTTGGCTAGGCTTGAAAGGGCCCTAGGGCTATTAGCCTAATAACTTCCTATGATCCTATGATTGTATGACTAAGAACACAGCTGTGAATATGCAGTAAATAAATTAAGATATATATAAATGTTAATATTCATTATGTAGAACAAAATTGCCAAAAGTACTCTACAGTAGCTTAAGATGGTCTAGTTGGTTTGTCTTTTCTGGAGTGGAAATTCTCTGCATTGTGCTCTTATGAGGAATTTTTCTCAGTCACTTGACTGTGGTTTACCACTTTCTAAATCAGATACGAAGTACTGAACAACTCTGTTGTCTTCAAGTGCATTAGGCCATTGCAGTCATACACAGGCCAGGGAAGGTAGTCATGTCCTTTAGGTGTGTGAGCGCAAAGAATGCTTGTTTAGAGCATACCATATGATTCTTAAACACTCAGACACTTGGAAACCGCATAAATTAACATAAAAAGCATAAGATAAGCAAACAGAAATATTTTGTAAAGGTATTAAAATGGCACAAATAGCAATGCAGTGATAATAATTAGTTTATTCATACCATTACATGAAGTACTATTAATTATTATAATGCAAATGAACCACAAATTAGATTTTTGCTAAAGATTCACAAACAAATTCTCATATTTTTCAAACTGTACTACCGAGACATATATTTAGAATACTTTTGTTAAATAGACATAAGGATTCACACAACAAGAAATTCCTGTATAAACGTATATTTATTGAGATATTTACAGAAATATCAAAATATGTTTCATTGTATAATTAGTAATAAAAGTAACACTGAGTATATCTAATGATGTGCAACTTTCACAACATCTACAGTTTCACCTGATGTCATGCAACAGCTTGTAAGTCACTTGTTTTTTAAAGTATTATATTGTTTATTTTCATAATTTGTAACAAACAACTAGAAATGTCTCAGGTATAGTGTGATATAAATTGACAATGGCAAAATATTTCTCTGTCTCCTACCATTACATATCAGTCCATACCACTCAAAAACATGTAGGGCTCTCAGTTATGAAACATGAGCACAAATATGAAAATATGAGTAGTAAGTGACAATAATTGATTAATTTCCCTGCTGCAGTACATCCTTGATTACAAATCTTAGTCTCGTTTTGTTAATAACTCCTTGCTTTTTCTAATACTGCCTATTATTAACTAGTAAGTTGCTTGGTTAACGAAGCCAGAACCTAGAAAAGTCTGGACACCATAAAGAGCTATGAGTGTAAACTGGAAATATACAAAAAAGGTAATTTAGGTTTGAATGAGTTAATGACTAGTACTGTTGTATGACAGGAAAAATGGGCGCCTATCAATAAAGTCACTAATCCCATTACATTTTCCAGAGATTAATTGAGGGTCAGGCAGTATAAGTGGACTTTTCGGCCAGTATCTATTAGCCAGATAATAGATTCTGCAAGATAAATCAAAAAATGATTGCCTTGTGAATTATGATCTGGCACATGCAGTGCAATCAGGTTGCTGACTTGTACATCACAAACTAATATTCAGTCATTTCTACTAGCACTAACTCCTTTTGAGGAAACAAATTTGTAATGAGTTTTGTCTAGGTGCAAAGTAAACCACATATCCAGATGCTCGTACATATAACTGTTGACCGCCAGTTGAGCTATGAGATGTCATTTTGAATTGGCTTCTTTCTATCTGTGACAACGTTTAGGACAACATCAAATTTACCAGCAACAATTATTTTGCACATTGGGGAAAATGCATTATTAAAGAATTAAGGAAGTACTCAGAGCCATGATTCAACCTTGTTATAGTTGTAGACATGTCCCTGTGTAATGAGGGTTTGGGGATTCTTTCAGGTGGCCCATGTCATCCTTTCTTCATTGTTTGAAAACATTACTTTCACATGAGGGAATATTTATCTCTGATAGATACTCCTGCATTAGTTTTTTGCTGTTTAAGCTGCATATGCAATTTCTGTCCCAGAATTATTTGCTAATGCTCACATGTTTCTTAGAATTCTTTCCTGTAGACTATATTATTCACGTTCCAAAGCAGCCTATAAAACACTTTGTTTTCTTGAGGTAACTGAAATACAGAACATTGACAGAAATGCGGATTAACAGTTCAGTTGAGTAAGTTCTACTATGATCTATTGAACACAGAAAGCACTACATAAATATTGCCAAGCAACCTCAAGCCTATGAAAGAATTGCATTGGAGCTGATCAGTTAGGGAGAATAGCCAAAGATATCAAAGATGTCCTAGTCAAATAATTACCTGACATCGTATAATTCACTCTAGTAATAACATCACCCCCCCCCAAAACAGTTTTGATTTGTCACTATTTTAGATGCTAATGCTGGAAATTTCACTGCTATTGTCTACTTATTTCTCAGCCACCTTTACAGTGCTGTCCTAACTAGAAGTGCTACTTTGTACTATTGATTGTCACTTACTTGGGATTTCCCTCTCAGAAAGGCATGATCCTTTTATAGTGTAATTCTCTCCCTCAAGCAAGATAAATGTATGTTGCAGAGCTAAATCCCAGCAATATGGAAAATTGCGCACATTATCCCCTTACACAAAGGCGGAAATCCCACAGAGCTGACCAACTACAGACTGATTGCTATTCTCTCTCCACTATCTAAACTGCTCAAAAGATGTATCCACTCCCAAATGATTCATTATCTTCAACAACAAGCTAGAAACATGTCAACATGGCTTTAGGCCCATCATAGTACCACAACTGCACTCCTCAGTTTCACCAATAGCGTCAACCAACTCAGAAACAATGGTAAAATACTCTATGCTGTCTTTTTAGACATGTCCAAGGCCTTTGATACAGTCTCCCACCTCAAACTATTAAATACACACTACAAACTGAACCTCATCTCCTTGCACTTCATTGGTTCTGAAGCCCCCACCCCCATTAGGGAAACCACCATAAAAAATTTCTTCAAAGCCAACTTCACGCTTCTTAAGACAGAAGTGGCAAACTTCACGATACCCATGCAGATGGATAATATAGGTACGACTGCTGAATCCTACGCAAATGCACTTTATATGCACTTACAAAAGTGTATGGATCATGCTATCCCTAACAGAACCAAGATGCTATCCTCCAAAAAAAGGAAGCCAATCTGGTGGCCCCTTGCCCTAAACAAACTCTACAACAGAAGAAAGAAACTGTTGCAAAAAAGAGCAAAATCCCATGATTGGAGGAACTCCCTGGTCTGCCTCAGTAAGAAGCTGAGATCCCTCATAAAATCCTCCAAAGCTAGTTACGAAAACAAAATCATAAAGACAACCACAAAGCATTCTCTAGCTATGTCAAGAATCTCAATGGCAACACTCAGATCTGCTCTGAGTTACAGCATAATGGCACTAAATACACAGATCCAACTGATATTACCAACATCCTGGCAGATAGGTTTAGTGCTAACTTTACCCCCTCTCACCCCCTAAAGGGCCCATCTCTATACCAGAAGAAAACAAAGTTTCTGTAATCATGGCTGCATAGGTAAAAACCACACTCTCCAAAGCCAAGAACACAGCATCCATGGGACATGACAACAACCCAGGCAGTGTTCTACATGAATTACAGAATGAACTGTCACCCCACCTAAGCAACATGTTCAGTCATAGCCTCACCTCAGACTTTGTGCCCACTGAATGGCACACAGCAACGGTTAATCCACTCCACAAAGGGGGAGTCACCATGGACCCCGGGAACTACCACCCTATTAGCCTAACAAGCTGGGTCTGCAAGGCCATGGAACGTATCATCATGGAACTTATAAACAAAGACATTGGTAATCTCCAAACTCTGGACCCCACCCAGTTCGGGTTTTTAAAAGGCAGATCATGTCTCCTAAACCTGATAGACTTCTTTGAAGCAGTCACCAAATCTGTAGACGAGGGTAAGGTGGTTCACACAGCCTATCTAGATCTTGCCAAGGCTTTTGAAACATGCCCCACTCTGGAATCATAGATAAACTCACTAAACTAGGTATAAATCCATATGTCAAAAGATGGGTTGCCAGCTGGCTCACAGACAGAACCCACACTGTGAAAGTAGCAGACTCCAAATCTGTCTTCAGACAAGAGACAAGCGGAGTACCACAGGGTTCAATCCTGGGTCCTCTCCTGTTTGGTATCTACTTTTCTGAAGTACAAGTTAACACAGAAGGTCCTTGGCTAACGAAGTTCACAGATTACTCCAAACTAGGAACCATAATTGAAACTCCTAACAATGTGGACATCCTAAAAAAGGGTCTCACTGAGACAGATGCCTGGTGTTAAAGCCATCGTCTCAAGCTTAATGCCAAAAAGTGCATTGTCATCCCCTTTGGTAAAAACTCTGTACCCATGAGCTACCACATAGGTGGTACCCTACTTAACACCGAAAGTATGATAAGAGACCTTGGGACACAGGTAGACAGTAGTCTCTCCTTTGATAATCACATCACTACAGTAGTCAGGAAATCCTTCTACTTGGCACACCTCATCACAAAAGGTTTCTCATCCAGGAAAAAAAAGGTCATTGTTCCCCTCTACTCTTCACTCGTTAGACCCATTATAGAGTACAGCGCCCCTTTTGGTAGGTACTTCATAAGACATCTACAACAACTGGAAAGGCCACAGAAATACCTCACAAAGAGGATTACCGGCCTTAAACAGATGCCCTACTCAGACCGTCTCAAAAAGCTCCAGCTTGACTCCTTTGCATATTGCCTACTCAGAGGTGATCTCTGCCTAACATACAAAGCTATGTCGAACCCAGAGCTGTTGGACATGCTCCACTTAAAGAGATCCCAATCCCTCTGAGCTACATGCTCTAGGGACCTAAACCTTGTCACCAGAATAAACAGAACATGCTGGAGGGATAGATTCCTGTCCCAGAGACTTCCCATACTCTGGAATAAACTATCTATATCAAACAAAGCTCCTCATTAGCACTCTTCAAAAAAAATTTTGATGATTAGATGGGAAATAAGAAATTCACCCGGGGATCACCTCTGTGGCTCTGCTTGACAGGGGTGATGCCTGCAAGACAGAATGAGGGACCATATGTACTGTACCAAAAAAAGTCATGATTACAGTGCCCTTGCAAAACACACAATGCAGGCAGGAAGTGAACATACTTTTTTGTTTCAAGTTCTACAAGTGGTTAAGGATAGTATTAGCAAGGGAGACCTCATTAATAAAACAGAAAATTCAGAATTACAATGGATATTGAAGCTGGGGGCACATAGAGGTTATGGGTTAAATGATCATGTTCCCCTGAAGCCCATATTAAAGTCAAGAAAATTAAAATAAGATGCTTGTAGTGTTTACTATCAGGATTCACCAATGGTATGGGAGTGTAATTAGTTAATTAATTCTGGAGGGGAATTTCTTCCTTTTTGATAAGTTAATGAATTTTAATTGGTTTTAACGAGTATGTATGAAAATGTATTGGTAGTTATGATGTTATGTCTGATGAAGCGGTGTGGTATCACTGCGAAAGTGCTCACATTTTGCACAATAAACCAGGATTTATTTTATATCTGCGTTCTTCTTGGCATACATTTCCACCTTGATTTTGTTCATAGGTTCATAGATTAGTATTAAGCTAACTGCCCTTGCGAGCCATTTTAAGCTTAGCAAATTATCCCTTATGAGACTCAAACCCTGCACCTTGTGTTTGTAAGGCAAACACCTTAACCATTAGGCCACCCTCATTTGCTCTTGGGGATTTTTGGTAGACTGTTCACTGTTTGGGACTTTTGTTCGTATGTACATATACAATGTAGGTACCCCTGCCAGCAATTCTTTTTTTCAAAGTGACATTGTAATATTTTGTTTTAAGTGGTAATCCTGTCATGTCTGCCATGTATTTTCCCCACACTTCCATGGCAATTTCTTTGATAGCCTGCATTTCTTGATTCATCTAGCTTCTTTCTTGTCAGGGGTATTCATAGTATAACCTAGTTAGCTTTCAAATGATTAGCAAAGTGATCTTCCTGCTCTACTAATTCATTTAAATGAAAGAAATGCAATTTGCTTGTGAAAAAATGATACAGGTAGAGACTTTGTTTACTAATTTTGCAATTGATAGAAGCAAGAGTAATGAGTTTGAATTTCATTAGTTTAAACAGACCACCGGCACAATATAAAAGCAAAATTAGCATCTACTGAGTTTCAAAATAATCAGACTACTAAACAAATAAATATCCTTCAAACATGCAAGTGTTATGTAATACAAGCAGCTTTAGATGCAAAAATGTGCAAGACGATTTTAAAAGGCTTATACATTCTAGAGTTATGAGACAGTTCACCTGGCCATGAATCATAACTGCAATCTGCATTCAAATGCTCGTTAGGGAAAGCCAAAGGCAGGAGTGTGTGTTCCATGTTTTTTCAGCAGATTCCTCATATATATAGTCACCGTATAATGATGTCACTATTCTGTACCTCAGTAAAATAATGGAGATTTGACAAGGGTGGGGTTAAGCCCAGCTGCTCCAGGTGTAAGTACTTATGGGGCATGACTGACAAATTTATTGAGATGCTGTTTGCTTTCTGGCTATATGTGTAAGCATTAACAGTATACACTAACAAAAGCAATGCTTTCATTGCTAATTAAATGCTTTTATGACAGTCAGTATGTGAAGTCATCAGAGATCTACTATGTATGTATATAATAGCTCTTTGCTATGTTCACATACTGACTTCTGCAAAAGTAACAGCAATTTCGTTCATGCAGTATAGCAAATGGGTAAATATTTGTTACATTGTATGAACGTACGAACAAAACTGGCTGCAGTCTGTGAATAGAACAAACAGCAGTGGGGAGCTATGGAGACTGAATAGCTATTTGTATTTTATTTTTCTTTTGCTTTCATCTAAAGAATCATTTGTGTTCTGCATCTTTACTGATGTAGTTACAGTTCTAACTTTTAAGGCTAGTGATGCTGTCCTTACTGGGGCTGTAAAATTAAATAATACAGGTAAATGGAGCCAACAACATGAAATATGTAAGATTATCTCCTGAAATGCTCATCAGATGCATGCATATGCTCAAGGAAATCTTTTCAAACATTTATATTTTCTGTTAAAATGCATGTTAAATAAATGGCATGGGTTTAGGTCCCTGGCTACAACAGTCTGCAACTGACAACATTTCAAGTATAGCTCCATTAATGATCACATGTTGGACTTATGCAAACAGCAACCTATTTGTTAGTTTTGATTCATACAAGTGATTTATTTTTATGTTACTGAAGCAACAGAAAACATGTACCATTTATATAATCTCAAATGACCAAAGGTATGCTACCGTTTTCTGATTATGTTGTTACTAAAGAGTAATGTGTTCTATTAACAGTACTGACATTTTGAGTATTATGTGTTGATTAAGAGCATTAATAACATTTTTGAAACAACAGTGTGTAATTAATGATAAAACATAGACTGAAGAAATTATTTGTTACAGGAAACACATCTGGAAGAGGAACAGAAAGACTTATTAAAACAAATATTTATAGATCAAAAGAAATTTCCTTTAATACCTGGTCCAAGGCCCACTGTGGTAATGAATATGATTAATTCTGTGTGTCCATCTGCTATAGCAGATGACTCAAACAATTTTGAAGGAGCATTCCAAATACTTTATAAATTAATTGCTATCAGATGTGTCCATGCTCATTTTCTAGAGTATGCATGTTACTTTTTTGTCTGCCATATTTAATCATTTATGATATCTTAGCAACCTTTCATTGATCACATATGATGACTGCATTGGTGTTTGCACCATATACTTAGATAGATTTCATGATATTTATCAATTTCCTATAATTCGTTCCTAGGTTGATAGGTACTTACTACAGGTACTTAATAGGCTATTGATCTTTGAGCATCCTTAGCAGCATAGTAGTGCATTCTGAAGATGTCATTAGCCCTTGTATATTAAGTATGAATAGCCCAGGGCCCCTGTATTTTAAGTACAAATAGCACAGATTTGGGCTGAGATTTACATGTTATGCCTATCCAGAAGGGGCAAATGTGTCAATCAAGGAAGAACATGCAGTTTCCCATCCACTCTTCCAGATTACAGTGGGATAGAGTATGAGAAACACTTTACTTTGTGTGGAGCAGAAGAGGACTCCAAACAAGTGGTATTATCTGTGATACACTTCTGTCCTACCAGCATGGTCTATGTATGCTGCAGAAGGGATGAAGATCTCTTAAGTGGGTGTTTATGTCACCACTGGACTGTGCAGTAGGTAAAAAGGATGGAGAGGGTAAAGCTCTGTATGTGAAGCAGAGATCACCCCAAAGAAGCCTGTAATATACGAAGATGAGGGGCAGGGTTTTGAGATGGTCAATGTCACATTTATGATTTACACACTTGATTTTCTTGGTGAGAGAGTGTTGTTGTCATTCAAATTGTGTCAAATGTTTGGCGAGGTACATACCAAAGTGGGCATTATACTCTGTGTTCAATTTAGTTACTGTTGAATACAGTTCAATGATCACATCCCGTGATCTGAACCCTGTACTCTTAATAGTAAGTTGTCCAATGCAAAATTATTTCCTTACAATAGTAGATACATTGTGATTAAAGGACAACTAATTTTCTATATACGTTCCCATGTCCCTAACTACTGGAACAATTTCCTGTGGTATGTCAACAATGTAATAGTTACAGAGAATGTCACATTTGCTGAAAGATACTATTATACATTTTGGCATTGATATTGACAATAGTTATCTGTTTGGTAAAGGCCTTCTTGGAGGATCCTGGTGTCTTCTTGAAAGTTTATTATGACACCAGATGTATACTTATCTGAAAATCTGATTCTTAAATTTAGCTTTGACCTCTGAGAATTAAATGAGAAAGTGGCCATGGCCTGAGGATTGACAGTTCTTTTGGAGGGTGTAGAGCCACTCATCCTAATTTCCTGGGTTCTGTTAGCAAAACAGTTTGCTATTCAATGAGTTATGTAGGGTTTTACATTTACATTTATTCTGGTGACTTTATCAAGCATGCTTGAGTGCAGGATGGCATTAAATGCCCCTGTAAAGTCTAGGTGTGTGGTGTAAACAGATTTTCACTCATTCTTTGCTTCAACAACCTTCTTGAAGAAGTCAACTAGGTTAGGTAGGCAGGATCTGTCCATGACAAAACTGAACTTTTTTGTATCAAGGTACTTTAAGTTGTCTATCTCCTAATCTATTAATTCCATGGTGATTCTTCCCGTAGGTTTATAGATGGGGTTGATCAGACATATGGCTCTACAGTTACCTGAAACTGTTGACACCCATCTCTGTGCAGGGGGATGATATACAACACAATTCATGCCACCATTCAGCCACCACACAGCCAGCTTTGAGGATGCTATTAAATAGCTTCTGTGTGTATCTCTATGTGTGAGTGTGGGGGGGTGGGGGTTGACAGGTCCAGTTTTACAATGACCAGCAGTTATCCTGGTAGGTTGTCTTGCCCCATAGATGATTTCTGGCCCTAGATAGTGTTTTGATGTCTTGGTCATGGAGATTTGATCGGGACTGTGGATACTAGGAAATAATCTGGGAATGTGGGAGCAGAGAGGAGTGAAGTAAGAACTAAACTTACAGGCTAATAGATTGGCTATGTTTTCTGTGTCTGAATATGTGATATTTATAATTAGCTCTTCACAGAGCTAAGCATTGTTTCTGAAGTTTCTAACATAGCCAAAGAAGGTTTTATGCTATATTATCAAGAATGTATTATCACAAAGAAGTATTTGATGTTTGGTGTAATAGAAATCCTCAAGATATATACTCATATTTTAATAGATTAAATTGTTTTCTAGAACTGACTTTTTCCCATTTCATCTGAGTTTTTCAAATATGTTGCCACTCAAACATATTCTGCTTCTTAAACTACATTTTATTAAGACAAAAAAAGTAGTTATCGAAGAAAAACACCACTTCTTGTTAGTTTCACAATGATTAATGCCATCCATGAAAAAATGAAATGGTACTGTTGCTGGTGGTCCACTGATATTTTATGGATATCATTCAAAGTTAAAGTTAAATGGTACACTTTTAAAGCTCCACTGAAATGAAAACATTTATTTTAGCTAATGAAAAATAAGTACATTTCCAGCTGAAGCAGTTGGATTAACAAATGCAAAAATTTCAAAATGCATTATAAAAAAATTACAAAAAATAAATATATATATATATATATATATATATATATATATATATATATATATATATACACATATATGCATATACAATCAATTTAGAAAAAAAATGAGCTAAAAAAGAAGATATTAGAGAAGAGTCTAGAAAAGGAACAAATGGAACAAACACTGGGAAACGGGTTATCCAGAAAGATTTGTGACACTACAGTGCAGTGAATTTCTAAAAGAATTTGCATGACTTGGCCAGATACTGTTCAGTTATATATGAGGTCAGCATACTGCCGACATGCCATGGAAAGATCTGTACAAAAAATGATAGCAGCTGCACAAAAGGGAGTCAGCATAGTATTACATTGCCTATGCAATATGAAATCATTTGACCAGAATGAGAAGCACAGTAAGCTGGCATGCACAATGTTATGTGCATTCACACATACAGTAAATTGCCTTAAAGCTCAATAGGGAAATTGTGAGCAGGTCACATAGGACCATCACAGAACATTGTCATCTTAGTTCCTCAATGAAATATAGAAGAAAATGGCAGACAGGAAAATGGTAAGATGGATATGGTAAGCAGAGCAGCATCCTCAGTGGAGCTTTAAAAGTGTACCATCTGCTCCAAAACACAAATCAATACTTCTAAAGCAATAAACATCATTTGTGCTTATCTCCCCCCTGGAAATAATATCCCCACCTTAGAACAAATTCTTGAACAACTCTCTGATAAACTCCCTCAAGAAACACTATTCCTTGGGGACTTTAACATTGATTGGAAATCATGTAACAATAATAACCCTACTTCCCATATAAACCTTCATGGTTTCAAACAACTCATTAATAGTCCCACTAGAATCAATAAAAAAAGCAACAAAGAAACCACCCTAGACTGAATCCTTACTAACTCCCCCCTGCAAACCTACCAAACTGGTATCCTTCCAGATGACCTTACTGATCACTCTCTCACCTACATCATTAGAGCTAAAACTAACCTAAACTTACCTACCTCTCACAGAACACTATACTCCAAAAAACAATTTAATCCCGAGCTGTTTCAAACAGAACTTTCACAATACAACTGGACCCCTCTAAAACACCTCACACTCGACAAGGCTGTTGAACACTTCAACTCAGCATTCCTTGCAATCCTAAACCAACATGCCCCAAGTCGCTCCATCAGAACAAAAACTAAAACAGCACCCTGGCTAACCTCTAATACTAAGCATAAAATAATACTCAGAAATAAATCTTGGAACAAATGGCGTTCCTCTAGAAACCCAACAGATCATCAAACCTTTAGAGAGCTTAGAAACAGTACCAAAAGAGCCATCCTTTCAGATAAAAAGAATTATTACTTTAAACTTCAGCAATCCACTAAAAAAGAACCAAAAAAGTTCTGGTCTACTATTAACAATCTACTTACCCCAGGCAAAACAGTTACACCCAACCCACAGGACTCAAACCCTGATGATCCCTCTTTAATAGCCAACAACTTCAATACTTTCTTTACCACTTCCATACAAAGTCTAGCTAACCACCTATCTCCTGACACTTCTCAGCTGCTCTTAAGTAGGATCAACGACTCTCTTCCTCCCCTTCAACTTCAACCCATATCCACCTCCTATATACAATCACTTTTACAAAAACTGAAACCCACGACCCCCTCAGCAGATAAGCTTCCTGCTGAATTCCTGCAAATAGCAGCTAAAGCTATTGCCTACCCTGTCTCTATCCTAATAAACAGATCCATAAAAGAAAGTACTTTCCCAGCAATCTGGAAGATATCATACATCATACCCTTACACAAAAGAGGTAAATATACTGACCTTTCCAACTTTCGCCCCATTGCACTATTATCTCCTCTAGCCAAAATCATGGAAAAATGTATACACAAACAACTACTCAACCATCTCCTCCATAACAACCTACTAGCTAACACTCAACATGGATTCAGACCCTCACATAGTACTACCACAACTCTACTTTCTTTTACCAACACTATCAACTGTAACCGTAACAACAACAAACTAACCTCTTCTCTTTTCCTAGACCTGTCAAAAGCCTTCGATATGGTAAACCATACACTTCTTCTACACATACTTAAATCCCTTGCCCTGGATTACTCTTCCATAACCTGGTTTTCATCCTATCTTGAAAACCGACAACAAGCAGTACTCTGGAAAAATTCTCTATCCGCTCTACTACCTATCTCTCTAGGAGTACCGCAAGGATCTATACTAGGCCCACTTTTATTTTCTATCTTTATTAATGATCTCCAATCATCTATCCAAAACACTACCTGCATACAATATGCAGACGATTCTACCATAATTTGTACAGCTTCCTCTCAAATAGAACTCCAGGCTCTGACCCAATCAATCTTCTCAACCGTTGAACAATGGTTCTCATAAAGATGTCTCCTCCTGAACCCCAAGAAAACTAAACTATTACTATTCTCACCTACCCACAAATCTACTCAACTAAACTTCACTATTACTGCAAGTGATAATTCCCACATTTCCCCTGACTCTACTACAAAACTGCTAGGTGTTACTATTGATAATAATCTTAACTTTGATTATCACATCAATAACACAATAAAAGCAGTGAATAAAAAGATTGGCTCACTGTATAGAATCAAACCCTTCCTTACACCCAAAGCACGGACCACCTTAGCACAATCCCATCTTATCTCTACCCTTCTGTATGCTTCCCCTATTTACACTAATCTGTCTAAAGGTAACCTTAGGAAACTAACTACATCTTACCACAATATAGCTCGATTTGCCACAGCATCTAAGTATAGAACCCACCACTGTCTAAACCTAAAAGAATTACACTGGTTGGAACTTCCTAACAAGCTTATCTATCAACAACTTTTAATAGCACATAAAATTCTTTATCAACCATCAAAAACACCAGCTCTTATAGGTTAGTATTAGGCTAACTGCCCTTGTGAGCCATTTTAAGCCTAGCCAGTTATCCCCTGTGAGATTCAAACCCTGTACCTTGTGTTTGCAAGGCAAACACCTTAACCATTAGGCCACCCTCCCAACCAACTTAGCAACCTCTTGACTCCTTACAACAACCTGAAACAACTACGCTCCTCCAAAAACCTACAAGTCAACACTACTAGAATTGCAAATTCTGCAGGAAACTGCCTTTTCTCAAACTCAGTTGGTAAAATATGGAATAACCTCCCCTCACACATCTCCTCTCTCGCCACTCTTCCTCTCTTTAAAAAACAACTTCTTTTACATCTAAACAATTTCTGGCTATGCTCTTGCACCAATCCAGACTAACCTGCTTTCATCTTTCTACTTTTATATTTCTTTAATCAACTCTGCAATGTTTCTCTCTGATCACAAATGACTTAATGATTATATTGTTACTACCATTCTCAAATATGAAAAAAAAAAAAAAATATATTGTTTTTATAAGTATGCATTACATTTGAACTACATAATACTCCCTCCCTCCCTACTGAAAGTAGTCAATGCCGTACTTATTACGTAGTTGGTATTATTTGTTTTTTCTTAGATTTGTATAACCAGACCTGGACTAATATCATTGTATTTTTGCTCATTGCCTGTCTCATAAGTGTATTGTACATGTTTTTCTATTACCTTGCTTTTATCTGTGGAGCTTTTCTCCCCGGGCCTCTACTGAAAATGGACTTTGATCCAGCTAGACTAGCCCGGTCAACAAATGTAAAATAAAATAAAATAAAAATATACAACATTAACCTGAAGGGGACAATGGGGTGATAGGCCAGAGTTAACAATGGGGTGATAGGCCAGAGTTAACAATGGGGTGATAGGCCGAGTTAACAATGGAGTGATAGGCCAGAGTTAACAATGGGGTGATAGGCCAGAGTTAACAACGGGGTGATAGGCCAGAGTTTTTTTTTTTTTTTTTTTTTTTATGGAAGGGGCAATGGGGAGCTGGGGATGAAACTCTGGATATTCTGCAAAAATCTTTGACTTAGTCCACTTTTACTAGGTCATCAAGACCACTAACTGCACCCATGGCTGCTCCACTATGACCTTTGTAGCAATCATCCTTGACTCTCCTCACACACTGAAATACAAATGATTTTGCCCAGCTCACATAACTGTCTTCCTATGTTACTGCAGATGTCCCCATCACTATAATCCATCCCACCTGTACAGATCATGATGACTGTGCCATGCCCACCACTGTGCGTAAACTGGTATGGAAATGTCTGATGTACAGCATCACCAACCAGTGTACTGTGTGTGAATTCATGCATCAGTTTTGCATTTGCCCTACCATGGCCCATAGTTCTGGACTAGAAACAGCTCCTTTGACAGTGCCACAACATATTTTAGTACAACATGCCCTTTATGTGGTACTACCACAGCCAGTTCTTCATAAGACTCCTTATCCAACAACTCTTGCACTTGAATTGGCTAGGGAGGAACTCTGCTTCATAAGGATGGAAGCCTGTTTCATAGATGGCTCTGGGATACATATCTATCTCTCCAGCAGATCCTATTTATATCACAGACAAGGTTTAAGTCTTTAGAATGTGTAATTCTGGTGCTGTTTGTTTTGTTGAAATGCAGGAGGTCCATTAGAGTGGGGTCTGACAATGCCCTGTATGCCAGGCATAGATATCCCCTCAAAAGCCTGCAGGAGAGAGAATATAGGGAGCTCTGCATAGGACATTTTACTTATGCCGTGTATTCTTTTAGAGAGGAATCTCTGTGGACATTCCAGTTAATGGATATGCCTGGTTAGGTACATACCTAAGGGGTGTTGCACTCAATGATAAGTCTTATGAATGTTGAATACCATGGAATAATGACTTCCTTGGACTTAGATGCCAAACCTTTGTTTATAAGTTGCGCAACATGGAATGATTTCCTCAATACTGTAGACACGTGATGGTCAAAGGCTAGATTGCTATCTATGTGTGTCCTTAAGTCCCTGACTACTCGGCCAAATTTAAGGGATGTGTTGTCAATATGATAGTTACCAGGGATGGAAGATTTCCCAAAGGATATTACTATGCATTTCTTGGCATTTAGTTTTAGTCCATGGGTCTGACACCAGTTGTTTGTCTGTGTCAGCCCCTCCTGAAAAACATTTGTGTCAGTGGGAGATTCAATGGCAGCTCCTAATTTGCAATCAGTTTCAATTTTAATCAGCGAGAGACCACTGGCATTGGCTTTGACTTCTGAGAAGTAAATGCCAAACAGGAGCGGTCCAAGGACTGATTCCTGAGGGTCTCTACTTGTGACTGGCCTCTTTGTAGAGGTGGACTCTTCAATTCTAACTTCCTCAGTCCTGTCTTTGAGCCAGTTGGCTATGCACATTGTAATGTATGGGTTTGTACCTAACCTGTTGAGTTTCACAACAATGCCCGAGTGGGGTATTGTGTCAAATGCCTTGGCCAAGTCAAGGTAGGCATTGTGAACCATTTTGCACTCATCCAAGGCTTTGTTGACCTTTTCAAAGAAGTCAGCCAGGCTGAGTAGGCATGATACGCAATTGACAAAACCAAACTGGGTTGGGTCCAGTGTTTGGAGGTTTGCTATATCACTGTTGATCATTTCCATGATAATTCTTTCCATGGCTTTACATATAAGATTAGTGATACTTATGGGTCTATAGTTTCCAGGGTCTGTAGATGGCCCACCTTTGTGCAGAGGGGTGACTGTTGCTGTTCACCATTCATGTGACAGGAAGCCTTTTTGGAGGCTACAGATAAATAGTAATTCCATAGGTCCTGATAGGTAATGTTTCTTGCTATTTAGAAGGCATCCTGGGATATTGTCTGGATGCATTGATGCAGTGTTCTTGGCCTTAGAGAGAGCATTAAGGACCTGTTTTCTAGTGTTAGCAGGGGGGGTATATTTGATGGTATTTCCTGAGGGAAGGTTGAGGGGGAGAGAGGAGTAAAGTTGCAGATGAATGTATTGGCCAATACTTTTGCTATATCTTCTGGCTCAGTATAGGTGGTTCCATTTACAGTGCACTCTACACACAATTGCGTATTGCCTTTGAGGTTCTGGACATAGCTAAAGAATGCCTTCTGGTTGTTCTTGGCCTGGGAGGTCAAATTCTCCTCAAAATTGGCATTGGTAGACTTTATTTATCCTCAGAGATGTTTGTTTAGTTTGGTGAGAGTGCTTTTATCTTGCTGGGTGCTGCATCTCCTAATTTTTGCTATGGTTTTCTTCCTTCTGTTATACAGCCTATTGATTTTGTAATTCCACCAGGGTGGCTTGTTTTCTGAGTTAGTTATGTACTTCTTCTTGATGGATACAGCTGCCTCTATGTAGCTATTAACTTGCTTGTACAGGGTATTTGTGAACAGTTCTGCATAGGCAGCAGTGTTCCTGGTGTTTATGGGGGCTTGAAATTTTGCCAGATTATCACTTAATAGCAGAAGCTTAGCCTTAGAGTAGTTCCTGAATATTCCAGGTTTAGACAGGGTTCCAGGATTTATTATTTTATTTATTTATTTATTGACATTTTTTAACCAGGTTTGTCCAACTGGGCTTGTGGCCCATTTTCGGTGGAGAGCCGAGGTGAAAAGCTCCAGTAGTACATTTTTAAACAAGTACAATTTTAAACAATATTAATATAATAGCAGTTATAGCAAAAAAGATTCACATATGTTGGGTTACATGCATAAAGTTAAAGTTGCATTAAAAAGGAGCTAGGTAACAACATTTTACATTGATATACTTCAATAGGTCAACAATAAAAATGTTTCATTTGTATAAAATTATACAACTGCATAGTAGACACATTGGAGAGAGAGGTGTAAAGAGGTAGTAAGTATGGTCCTTTTGAGGGTATATAAAGGGAAGGAAGACTAGGTGGAGTCATGGCAAGGGCAGGTTCTGGAATTGAGAAAATAAGCTTTTAGTTCATTTTTAAAGTGTGAGGTGTGGGAGAATGAACGTAAGTCAAGGAGAAGTTTGTTCCAAGCATGGGCAAGGGAGTGTTTGTAGGAGTAGTTTGCCTACTGACCTTTTTGGGTGGTAGATATCAAGTAATTGTTGGTTAGAAGTATGGAGTTACTTCAAAGGAGACCATTTTGTGGTCTGACTTTACCAGTGATGAGATTACAGTAGGGGGTGTTCAGCACTCTCCCATATTAGAGAGGACCAGATCCAGTATGGCTGCAACCCTGGTTTGTGTATTGACTATCTGGCTCAAAGAGTTTATGTTGACAAAAGCCAGAAATCTCTGTGCCTGCACGTTTGGTGTCATGTAGAATTCCCAGTTAATAGTGGGGTAATTAAAGTGAATATGGTATTGGGATGGATGGTTAGTGTTTCTAATAAGTTTAAATACATTGTATGGGTTTCCTGAGTGATAGAGGGGGATCTATAGCTGTCAAGGAAGTGATATTTGATTTTTGTCTATGGTGATTTGAACAGGGAGAAACTGAAGTACATTGTCCTGTTTGACCTGCCTTGAGATATATTTATTTTTGATGAAAACTGAGACACCTAGCTGGTCTAAATGTGCTGAAGGCATTATAACCTTGCAATGCTGGTGTGCTCTCTGTGGCTTTAAACCATGTTTCAGTGACCACACAGACATCAGCATTTTCTAGGGTGAAACAATCTTCTAGGGAGTGGAGGTTTTTATTTAGACTCCTAGCATTCAACAGTAATACCTTTTGATTTCTTTCTGGTTTTGATTTGCTATGTCAGAAGTATTTTATATAAGTTTTTTATATATGTATAAATTTATTTATATATTTATATATTTATTGATATATTTATATATTTATATATTTACATATTTATATTTATGTATTTATTTGTGGTATTTATTCATCATTTTATAACACTATTTATTGATTTTGGTAATACAAGTTATGTAATTTAATGTATTTTAATGCTTAATTTTATACAATTATCGTGACATCACCATAAGTAGAATTATTTACATTTCATATCTTGTACTATTAATTCATTTACATTTTGCAATTGGTTTCTTTTTCAACGGAATCTGAAACAGAATTTGTATTGTTTCACACTTGGTTTGAGTGTAGTTTTTTCCTTTTTTCTTTATCAGTGGGAGTTTTGTGCAATAAATATATATAAACAAGTAGGGACCATGTCAATATATACACTTTTTCACTATAGACTAATAATGTTTAATAGTTTACAATTATTAAATGAAAAGTTTTTTTAGAATACATGTTTAATATTAATTAATGAATATTCATGAGGTTACTAGGTTTTGGATTTGTCAGTTTGAAAAAACAGAGGTCGTTTTAGTTATTTAATTAGTGATTAAATTACTATAAAATGTGTAATGGACAGTTACAATTGTATCTGATGAAGTGCTAATTACTGGGACGAAAACGCGTTGTATGTGTATGAAGAGCGTTCATGCTTTTATGTTCGTTTTGGAATAAACTTGGTTTGCTACTCCGTGGTGGTGTTCGTCTCTTAAGCAACTCATTTTCTGTGGATTACTACTATGTCAGAAGTACTTTCAGTTTGGCATTGCCTAAAAAAGGCACTATGGTGGAAGACAATGTTTAACTAATATTCAAAAGCCTATAGGGGAAAGGTGCAGACTATTCCTGGCAAAGCAGCATGGTCTGCTGACCATCTCCTTCCAAGCTGACATATATTGCACCCCCATAGAATGACACCAGAAACTAAACCATTATTAAAGTCAACCATCTTTTGTATGTATTGTGGCATCATCTTTGGAGAAGGTACAATGCTGCTCAATGCCAAGCTGGTACCAGCTTGAGATGCATGTTCTGAAAACTCTATGATGTATTGCTTTATTTAGTCTAGGGAGGTATGTCTCATGTGATTAACTCCGAAATGGACTATGACTGAGTCATACTGGTACTTGTGGTCCAATGACCTGAGTCCATGTGTAATGTGGTGGATCCTAGCCCCTGATAAGCAATTGACTGTGACTTTCTCCTTACTCTTCATGGTGAGAGGGACATCAGTGTGTCACACGATGGAGTCTCCAATGACCAGAATGTTGGATTCCATGGTAGCTTGCCTTATGGGCTTAGAGATAGAGGCTCCATGAGATGTGGCTCTATGTGTTGATGTGGGTGTCATTTTGAAAGAGTGCATTTGGGGCTGCTGTGGGTATTTGTTATATGTACTTTGTCTAGGAGGTCTTTGTGGTTTAGGAAGGTTACATTTACGTGCCTCGGCATATGTGGGTCTATATGTCTGCTTTGTATTGTGTGTGATGGGTGCAGTGTGTATACGACTGAAAAACTTATTGACATTAGGAGTAAGTTTATGTGAGAGTTTTGCCTCCAGTGACATTGTGTAAATACGTCTCTCACATACCATATCAGTTTGTTTGAGAATTAACTGGCTGTCTGTAAACATGAGGCAATTTCTACTTTGCCTCAGGATGACCATATCCACCAACCTGATAACCAAGATGGGGAATGTTCATATCCATGGCAACAGACTCTTTCTATTAATTAGGTAGCTGGAGTGAGAATATAAAGCAGTATATCAGAAGTATTTGGCTTGTAACTATGGGAACAGTGCTAGTGACTGTAAACTAGTTGTCTTGTGTGCAACTAGGTATTGGAGAAATTTCAGTCATGCTTTTACATTAAAAATATCACTCATGTGTCTGAGTCAGTACAGGGCATGGCCAAACACTTGAGGGGAAACTAATATGTAGACCCTGAACATTTAAGGATGACATATTTAGGAAGATATTCTAAAGTTAGAAACAAAGCAAGCAGTATTTACTGAAAACAAAGAATTAGCTTGTCAAGAATGATAAAAAGAGGCAAGTCACATAAATGGCTACTACTTGATTACTACTAACTTTACTCTCTTAGGATTCAATGTTCCTTTGCTTTTTCTCTCACCAGAAGCAAAACATTAGCACCTATCCCAAGATGAGAAGCAGTCCACAGCCTGTTTGATGACCCCAAATGATGCAAGGGTCTGTAGGCTAGTTGTGGCCTTTTCTTGATAGATACCTTGAATAATAACCAGACTAATCAGGGACGTTAAGCACAGACGCTCACTGTCCAACCTGAAACAGCCAGAAATCAATGCCTTCTATTCCTTCTCTCACCAGAAGCAGAATATAAGCGCAAATTCCAAGTTGTCACCTATAAAGCAGTTATTAGGATTTGTGGTGATCAGCCGTCTACAGGAAATAATGTCCCTGTGCTCCTTCTCTCACCAGGAGAAAACAGAACTACTAATCCCAATATGACTACTGAGAGGCAGAATGTAGGCTCTCCAATAATTGGTGGTCTTGTAATAGATGTTTAAAGGAAAGATAAAAAAGGTAAGATAAAAAATGTGCTAATATTATAAACACTGCATTCTGCACTAAGTAATTGGATATGAAAAAGGGGGTAACTAAAGTTTCAGCTGTCTAAGTGGATAGCTACTAATTTTAAAAGAGCAAGATACATTGAAAGGAGGTGGGCTCTTTTGTTTTCTGGCTCTATGGAATACAGTGGGATAGCCAATAAAGTTAAATAGTTGAAGGGGAGTTATTTGACAAAATAATAATTTTGGACTTACAACAGCTAGTGAAAGGAGAGTGGGAAAGAGATAGGTTGTCAAGTTAACATAAGGGGCAAGCAACTAAAAAGACAGTTATGTTTAAGAATACAACAGCAACATGGTGGGAGAGTGGGAAAATGTCTGTGTGACTCACAAGAGACACAGCTGTGGTCTCTTTCCAAATTTTATGATGCAGTTCAATGCAGAATACAAGTAAACACAGTGTAAGGAAAACAAATCACAGTATACAAAATAGAAGACGGCAATAACGTAATACTTTTTCTGGTGATGTATGGCCACTGCTCCAGTAGTTAGACCCAGTGTAGACTAACTTAAGATGCCTCGTTCTTCCACACCTTCTAGGACAGAATGTACTATGTCTAACTTCTTATCCCTCTACTAAGCTGCTGACCTGCCTGAGCTGCAAGAGTGAAACCTACATGTTGGAGCTTTACTTCCATGGCTTCTTGTTCCCAAACTTCTCCCAAGGACTTTATCTCAGTTTAATGTACTACATTTAATTTCTCACCTCTCTACTAAGCTGCTGGTATGCCTCTGCCACAAGTGTGAAACCTGCACGTTGGACATTGACTTACCTGGCTTCTTGTGCCCAGACTTCTTCCAAGGAATTTCTCTTTGCTTAATGTATGTACACCCAGTAGCCAGTAGCAAAGTTTTCTTTCTGCTTTATTGTAACAGCTCCCCATGCATCACCAGTCCATGCTCTAGCCCTTTTCCCCCATCTTATTTTCAGCCAAGGACCCTGCAACTTTTGAGACAACCCTGCTCAGGTTACTGATTCTTCCTGTTGTCTGCCTAACATCTGCGAGTCGTCCCTCAGCACTCTCCCACCCCTCTCTCCTCTGGTAGCCTCAGATCCCTTCTCAGATCACTTCTCTCCTCTGTACTTCCCCCGCTACCAATTTCACACTTACCCACATCATTTTAGATTCCAATCTACAATACCCTACAATCAGACACTATTACTCCATTATATACTATACAGCCTTTAACTGACATATATTTTTTTTTAATACTTCAGCTTCCAACAATCTCTGATATCTAAATTAGCACCCTTAAGATCTTATCCAGAATTATCTTTTCCTCTGCCTCCAGTAGTTTACTCTACCCTTTACCAGTCCTCTGCCTTACTCCCTACAATATTCTATACACTTACCTGATTGATTGATTGCATTTTTTCCCCAGCACACGACCAGACCTGAGTCAGTCCACTCTGTTCACCCTCACTAGACTCGGGCTCACTCTGGTTCCTACCCCGATTTCCACCTACTCCTGAATACCCTATACTTTATCCATAAACACCTTGTTTGAATTCCTCCCCCCACTTCCAATTAACCAATAAGATCCCATCCCTATCTAAACTCTAATCCTTCCCTCTTCTTTGCTCTCTCTCTCTAATACTACTCACTCCACCTACTTGTGGATTATTTCCTTTCTGCTCGACCTGTGCCTTTACCTTTCATCTTTCTAACAACTTCTCTCTTGCTTTTACTTACCTCCTCCTTCCCACTATCTACCTTAATACCTTCTTCAACTGCCTTTTGTTATCACTGCAATCTCTCATCTACCTGTCTCACCCATATCACTTCATAACATGTTAGTGAACTTCCTCCTGCACCCCTTTCTCCTTAACCTCTCACTCTTATCTTCTTATCACACTAAACAATTACATTTGTCACCATCGCCCATTCTTTCACGTAATACTCCATCTTACAATATTATTGTGCCCTTCCTTATGTTCCCATCATTCTATAACATCTCCTACACTCAGTTTTACAAAATAAAACATTTCAAACATACTCAGTTCTACCCCCAAATATAACTTAAAAACCATTAACCACTACTTACTGTATATTACACTAAACCTAAACTTATTCTTTTAACCCTCCTGCTAGATGGAGACATACACCCCAATTCTGGCTCATCGTCTACCACTACTTCCACTGCTACTAAGTTACCTACTATAAATCAACACATCTCCTCTCTAACAAAACACATCTCTAGCTACTCTATCAACCTTCAAAGTCTATCCAATAACATTTCTGAGTTACATGCTTGGATAGCCCATCATTCTCCTCACATCCTAACGCTTTCTGAAACTTGGCTCAAACTTCATATCTCATATTCTGAAATCATTCCCTGAGCTATAACATCTTCCATCATGACAGACATTCCAAAAAAGGGGGAAGTATTACTATCTTGTACTCAGTGCTAATGAACCTCTCCCTGACTTTCATCCAGTCGAGCTTATCATTCTCAACTGTTACCTTAACACTCACAAAAAATTTGCTTTTGCTGCCATTTACATTTCTCCTGGCAACAATATATGTATTCTGGAATTCATTCTGTTATTGATCTCCCAACATTTGCCCTATGAGACAATCATACTGGGAGACATCAACATTGATTGGAATAAACTGTCACTAAATTCTCCTACTCTTAGCATCAATTTCTATGGTTTCAGTCAACTTATCACAACCCCTAAAAATAATAACAAAAACACCTCCTCAACCCAAGATTGACACTAACATCTAACCCTAATCGCTACCGCAATTCTACCACTATACCCGACTCATTAAGTGACCACCTCCCTACCTTCATTCAAAAGCTGCCCTCCCACACCACCAAAACCCACCTCTATAGGGAGTGCCACAATATGGCTAGCTTTGATAAGGAAACCCTTAACAACTAACTCTGTCTAGGTAATGTCCTCGCACTAAATGATACGTTCAATGATAATTTCCGTAACATACTAAATACCCTTCTACCTGTTAGAAAAATTAGAGTCAAAACAAATCCTGCTCCCTGGCTCATGAAAGACATCCTCTCCATAATGAAGCTTAGAGACAGTACTTTGAAGCAATGGTTAAATTCTAAATCCTAATCTTTCCTCCTTAAATTCAAATAACAAAGAAACTTCACAAAAAAAAAAAACAAACAAAAAAAAACGCATTATTCAAGACAAGAAAACAATTCTGTCAGGAAGCCAAATCTACCCACCACTCTAACCCTAAAAAGTTCAGGTACACCATGAACAAAGTTCTTCACCCAGGGAAGACTACTACTCCAAACCCCTTCCCCAGTAAGACACCACTTGAAACTGCCACTTTACTTGACATTTGCATCATAGAATCCATCCGTAAACCAACTCCCCCTATCTAAAACCAAACACAACCCCTCACCACCCACAGCACCTGCCTCCCCACTGCCTTTTCCCTAAAGCCCATCTCCACTGCCCATCCCCACTGACTATATAAAATCCCTGTTATTGAAACTCAAACCATGTCCAACCTCCTTTAACAACCTACCCCAGTTTCTTTAACTTGCAGCTCATACTATCACATATCCCATCTATATCCTTATTTATCACTCTGTCAAAGAATCCACTGTCCCAGACATCTGGATATCCTTGTATACTATACTCCTTCTCAAAGGAGGTAACTCCACAGATCCCTCCAACTTTTGATACATAGTCATTATCTCTCCTCTCTCACGAATCCTTAGAAAAATGCATTCATAGACAATTTCTCAAATACCTTATTCAGGAAAACTTTTGACCCTTTCTTAACATGGCTTCAGGCCTCACCACACCACCTCCACAGCCCATCTAACATTCACCCAGTCTGTCACTGAGGCTAGAGACAGCAATAATCTGGTGTCATGTCTTTTTCTAGACCTTCCCAAGGAATTTCTCTCCATTGCCCACCCTAAGCTTCTATCTAAACAATGCAATCTCAGCATCTCCTCCTCTACTCTTCTCTGGTACTCTAGCTTTCTCAACAGTAGACTACAGTTAGTTAGATAGTAAACTTCCTGATCTCCATTCCTATCTGTCCAAATAGAAATCCCCCAAGGATCCATCTTTTACTCTTTAACATCTTTACAAATAATCTATGGTCCACCAGCTGCACATCTTCACAGATTCAGTATGCAGATGATTCTGCTCTTGTTACCTGCTCTAGTAACCTCACTGACCTCCACACCATCACTCAGAGTTCTTTCAACACCATTGGACTTTGTTTGATCAACCACCAATTCATCCTTAACCCTAAAAAACAATTAATTACTTCTTTTCCTTCCTAAATCTATGTCCAGACTTAATGCTGCCTTCTGTATCTCTTCCCTGGACAACACTGTAATTCATGCCAACTCCGATATCAAACTCCTAGGTATCACAATAGACAACCAAATAAAATTTGACCTTCACATCCAACATTGCATCAAAAAAACAACTCAAAAATTTGGTCTACTATATAGTAACAAAAAATATCTATCCACAACGTCAAGGGCTTCTCTTGCCCAAGCCTATCTCCTCCCCTGCCTACTCTACTCATCCCCGATATTTACTGACCTCCAAACCAGCCTTATAGCCAAACATGAACAAACGTACAACCAAATCGCTAGATTTGCCTGTAACCTCCCTTATAAATCTCACCACTGTCTCACTCTTAAACAACTACATTGGCTTGAACTCTCTCAACTACTCCAACTATCTCAGATATGAATGACCCATTTACTAATTAACAGACCAACAAACTGACCCTCTCTGTCCACTCTTACATCCCTCTCTTTATACCTGCATGTTCTCTCTGTAGCGCAGAACAATTCCTACTCAATACCTGTGTACCAAACAAATCAATAGGTAGATTGCTCTTTAAATGCTGAATATCCCACTCTTGGAAAACATTTCCCTGTAATATATGTTCTATTAAATTTACCTTGCTCTTCAAAACAGAACTAAAAAACTACCTTGCTAATACACCTTCCTGCTATTGCCACCACCCTATCTAACTCATACTCCCTTAGCATGCTTTCCTTTCCTTAAGAAAATATTACAAATAATGTACGTCTCTCACTCTACTAAACACTAGTATGCTTTAATTCACTGTCTTTTTCCTTCCAAAATAAAGTTCTTGCTTCTCTTCTACTTCTTCTCACTTCCTCATACTTAGCATTCATTTACACTTTCTTTATCTCTCTATTTCTACCTCACTATTATTACTTTTTTCTCTCCTGTTTAATCCTACTAGTTCTAAACGTGCGTATTTCTGGTTTATTTGTTATGGTAATATGAAAACAATATTAATCTTCTTGATCTTTTGTATAAAACTTTTGTACTCCATCATCTGAATTTTTTTTCCATTTTGCATTTGATCATTTGTATATTGCATGAATATCTGTAATTAGAGTCTGTTAATATTTCTTGCATAGTTAGCATATTCGATTTTTGTTTTTGTGTGGAGCTTTTCTCCTCGGATCTCCACTGAAATTGAGTCATTTGGACCAGCTGAACTAACCTGTTCAACAAAAGACAAATAAATAAATAATACAAAATACAAGAAATCACAAACAAGATAACTGTTCTCCCACAGCAGGTCATGTCAGAGTCCTGGCGAGCTTTTCCAGCTCTCTCATTAGCATGTTGCCATACATTTACTTGCCATTATGTGTTCTTTAGCATACTGTGAATACTGAACTATTTTTACAGTATTTCTGCAGTAGTGTGTTCATGCAATGTGTGCCTTTGAATCACTTCTCTCAGCTCACTGGCATTCACTGTGCTTATCATATAATGCTACCCCATCCTCTCCTTTAGTACATTTGGTGAGTCATTTTTCATAGATAGGGTTGATAATCATTAGTGGTCTGATGCAAGGAAAAGATTTCAGAATTGTATTTTTCAGATTGTGATGTTAATGGTAGAAAAGTCAGGGAAGAATTAATGAATATATCTATACATCTATTTCTATCATCTTTCTCTGTATATATATATATATATATATATATATATATATATATATATATATATATATATATATACACATATATATATATATATATATATATATTTATTTATCTGTATCTGTATCGATCTATATCTATCTATATATAGAGAGAGAGATATTTTTATAGATAGATGGAGATAGATACATAGATATACATATTAAATGTGCATACACATGCACACATATCTACATCTGTGACTATCAATATATATATATATATATATATATATATATATATATATATATATATATATATATATATATATATATACACACACACACACACATACACACACACACACATATATATATAAATATATATATATATATGGTACCTGTCAAATCTTCAAACGCACAAAATTTCGAACGTTACATGGTCGAGACCAAACATTCGAAAATCTGAGTGCTCAAAGATAGACTTTCAACGGCATGGTATGGTGCAGATAGGGAGAATTTCCCTTTTCTGCACTGAAGTGCAGTCTCGGAGTTGGTATATTTAAGTAGGGAGGGTGGGGGGGCACAGCCCCCCATGTGGGGAGTGCTGGTGTCTTTCCCCCCTGCCTACACCATTAAAGTGTTTTTTTTTTTTTTTTTGTGTTTTCTTTTTTTTGTTTTATTTTCAAACATCCAAATGTCGAATATTTGGTCTTGATTATGTAATGTTCAACATTTTGGATGTCTGAACATTTAACATAGACCCTATATAACTGGGATGGATTCCCCTTTTTTGGCTCTGTGTCTGAGGTGAGGCCAGCAGAGCTCAGTGAGTTGCTGAAGTATGTCCCTGTCCACCCTGTAGCTCTCAAGTATCTCCAGATCATGTAGCCCCTGGAAGGGTACTCTGGGTATGAACACTCTTCTCCTCCTTGTTCTGGGCCAGTTGTCAGCATTATCCTCTTCACCAGTTTCAGTCTGTGGCACATACCAATGTAGTAATGCAGCCCATAACATTTTGTCAGTTAAAATTCCCAAGTGTGTACACCAATGGTGCAGGGTGTGTGGGAAAAAGAGACACTGAAACGTGTTTGCATACTTTATACTGGTGTGCTGCAGATGCTGCCTGTGTGATTGGCTGACTATGATACATTCTGCTTGTCAGCTATATTATTGAGGGGTTTGAATGAGTCACTGTGAGTGGCGGAGTCCGTATTAGTGTTTTGTAGTTCATTTCCTTTATTCTATTTCCTTTTTTCTCTCTATTTCCACTGTGTTTAAGCCCTGTGGCACACTGCGCAAACTGTTTTAGCTAGTTTAGTTTACTGAGCAGAAAAGGCCCTCCCCTGGACACGAATATGCTTATCATTCCTTGGACTAGCTAAGCACAGCTAAGCAGCCTCAGACACATTCCCTTGCTTTGCTGTGCTTAGCTGAGTGCAAATAGGACCTGCGGAGCTCCAGTGAACTTACACCAAGCATGACACACCACCTTTTCATGTCAGCTGCTTCTTCTGCTTACACCACTGCATTATAGCTGCTACATGGTTAGGTACCCGTGTACACAGTCTCCCATTTTGCTATTCAGTAAATTTACCTCATTTACATACCCACTGCCTTAGTCCCTAGTTACACCACTATACCGGAGTCTATGTCCTTAGCTACCACCATTACCTGTTATTGTTATGAGTCTGCATGCTGCTCATTATAATGGCAAAATTCATCTTTCACATTCAATCGACTTTTTACATTTTTTTATTTTCTGCACGATCACTTTTGCGCTCCGCTTAAATGGCTGAAATCGCCCCCAAAAATGTTTGATTTTTGCAAATTTAAAGCACTTTTATAAGCCAATGGCCATAGGTTTGGCCATCAGTTTCCTAATAAACAGAATACATGCTTTACTTTGATCTGTCATGCCCCCGGTTTAATTTTTGCAGAAATGTACGTGGTTATTAACCGAATACATTTCTGCTGTGGAGACGGCTCCAACACGGATGTCTGTCTGCTTTCTGGATCACAAATTCACCTCATTTGCATGTTTTTTTTACCAGCAAATGAGGTAATTTGCATTATTCCATGGTGTCTGTGTTGCAATAGTGCTGGGAGGCTGTATGACTAACAGTGATATGACTAACTGTATGACTAACAGTGATGTGACTAACTGTATGACTAACAGTGATGTGACTAACTGTATCACTAACAGTGATGTGTCTAACCGTATGACTAACATTGATATGACTAACTGTATCACTTACAGTGATGTGACTAACTGCATCATACACACTGACTCCACAGAAATAGCAAACCTGCTGGCAGATAGGTTTAGCAAAAATTTCACTCTTATCTAATCCCAACTTGTCACAAACCTTGCCCTAACTGTCCCCACACCCTACATATCTGAATAGCAGGTCACTAAAGCCTTGTCAAAGGTAAAAAACACAACCTCCATGGGACAGACGGCATCCCAGGCTGTCTTCTAAACAGGCTAAAACATGAACTAACATCAGCATTGAGTACCCATTTCAATCATAGCCTAACCACAAGCTTTATTCATGTGGAATGGTGCACAGCAACAGTTATTCCCCTCCACAAAGGTGGCCTAGCAAATGACCTGGGGAATTATAGACATGTAAGTCTGACCAGCCTCATCTGTAAGGCCATGGAATGTATCATTATGGACCTTATAAATAAAGACATAGACAGCCTTCAAAACCTGGAACCAACCCAATTCAGCTTCATCAAGGGCAGATATTAACTGTAAAATCTGGTGGATTTCTTCGAAAATGTGATCAGGCCAATTGATGATGGCAAATCTGTGTACAATAATGGTTAAGGTGTTTATCTTACAGACACAAGGTGCAGGGTTTGATTCTCACACAGGGTAATTGGCTAGGCTTAAAATGGCCCACAGGGTCAGTTAGCCTAGTACTAATCTATGAACCTACAGACCTAATAATCTATGAATCTATGAACCTATGAACCTCAACTTGGCAAAAGCTTTCAACGCAATCCTACACTCAGGCATTACTGATAAACTTAGCAAACTGAATGTAAACCACTTTGTTGTAAGATGGGTTGCCAGCTGGCTCACAAACCAGACACACACTATCAAAGTGGGTGACTCCACATCAAACAGCAGACCTGTCACCAGCGGGATGCCACAAAGGTCAGTGCTTGGCCCCCTACTGTTTGATATATATGTCTCAGAAGTTCAGGCCAAAACTAAGAGGTTGGGGCTGACCACATTTGTGGATGAATGCAAATTAGGTGAAATTAATGAATCCCCAAATGATCTCAGTATACTTCAGGAGAGTCTTACGCAGACCAACAACTGGTGTCTTAATCACAGCCTCAAACTGAGTGCATAAATGCATCATCATTCCCTTCGGCAAAAACAATGTCCCTTCACACTTTTAAATCAACAACAATATCCTAAGTACCTGTGAAGTGGTATGGGATCTGGGATAACAGGTTGACTGAGACCTTAACTTTGACCACCATGTTTCTGCTGTAGTACGGAAGGCTTTCCATTTAGCACATTTGATTACTAAAGGCATCACCTCTAGAGAAAAGGAGGTCATAACCCCTCTATACTTGTTACTAATCAGGTCCATAATTGAGTATAATGCCCTGTTTGGCATGTACCATACAAAGCACCTGCAGCAATTGGCAAGACCTTGGAGGTTTCTAACAAAGAAGATCAAGGGGCTCCAGCATGTGCCTTACACAGATCAACTAAAGTCCCAGACAGTATACTCTGTAAACTCTAGACTTCTTAGGGAAGAGTTACACCTTGCTTACTGAGCAATCTCAGACCCAAACTTAATGAACTTCCTGCACATCTGTAAATCAAACAGAACTAGAGCTACCCATTCCAGGGACCTAAATATGGCCTACAACTTAAATAGGACATGCTGGAGGGAAAGATTTGTCTCCCAGTGAATGCCACATCTTAGGAATGGGCTACCGATTCATGTGAAATAGAGCACCTCTATGGCACTGTTTAAAAGGAACCTGGATAAAGGGATGGGGCACTGTAAATTCTTACCAGGGATAGCACCCACAACCCTCCTACATAGGCAGTCATTACTAAATACAGTCCTGGGAGCTGACTACCATACCTATGGTAATAGATTGAGTTTAAATGGCTAGGCTTGAAATGGACTCTAGGTCAATAGCCTAGTAAACTCCTATGATCATATGATACAAGTAGAAGAATGGTATGTTCATTTTTGGGAAAATATAAAAATGGACAGATAGACATCAAACAAAGAGAAACACAAGACTGCAATATCAAAGAAGCAAAATGTCCAGTTAAAAGTATAAGTAATGAATTAAAATTGAAAAGCAAAAAACTTCTGGAAAAGAGCCATTAAGGAGTTATTTAAAATTTCATATGGAAAATTAGTATAAATACTGAGACATGTTTAAGAGAATTTAAATAGAATATTACCCAGGTGTTTTGAAAATGTCAAACTCTGTTACTTATATTCAATTTGGCTGATAAAAACAAGATTTCAGTGCTTCCTCATCCATCTCATATAACATCACTTTGTGGTTTGGTGTACTAGTCTTTAAGATGAATCTGTTGCTGTCCAACAAGATGGCGATAGTGGGAGACAGTCATAGGTCTCCTGGTATGATCATAGCACATACTACAAGTAGTTTGATAAGTAGGGATAGCTGCATGGGACTGCAGTTCCACTTTGTATATAACACCTGTAAACATCTGTAACTATGTTTCTCTTTGTCATTATAAAGCTGTTTTCTTTAGCTGTTGATGTAGCCTATCTTTGTTTTGCACATGATCCTGATAGTTTTGGGTTGTGAGAGTTCCTTTGTATAATCTGATAATTCATGTTTCTGTACCACAGTGTCAATAGCACCTACTACTAGTAACAGACCGGGTGGTGCATTATCCCTTGGGTTTGAGTAGTAAGTCATCTTTGCAACCTGCTGTACTTGTTTTATGCAGTCTCTAGTGCTTCTAATTGTGTTTTGTCACATCCTTATTCTGTGCCCATTCGACATTCACTTCTACTGACTAAGGGCTGATTGCCATTTCTTGGTATTCCTGCATGATTTATTCATATGTTGTCCTACAACTGCTTATTTATTGTCTAAACCATGTATGTACACATTGAAATCTATATACTTGTTTGGCTATAGTAAAGCATTAAAATTCCTTGCTGGTGTGATTTTTTTCAAGGCATCCATATTCCTTGGGCCTCCTCTTACCTGCCAGTTCCCTTTGTATATTTGTACAGGGCTTTCTTGATTCTATAAATTATATGGGTATTTGTACCTTGTGCACTTTTGCAGAATTCCCCTTTATCCTTGATCTCTTTCTCCTTTCACTCAGCAAATATGCAGCGGTGCTTACTGTGAGTGTAAAAAGGACTCTTGTGTGTCATCTCATTTAAGCTGGGTTTTATTAAATGCTTGCCACAGCTTTCATTTATACACTGCTGTGTGTCTGCTACTATCTCTTCTTTTGTATTTTGATTTGGAGCATTTTGAAAATGCATCTGTAAGCTCAACAGATAGCTTCTGGTGTGCACTGGATGCTGATGTTTGCAAATCATACCGATAGTTTCATGAGAGATAAAATGCAAAGTAAATGCATGCAAGGTTTATTTCTTTTAGAATGGCAGAAATCCCAGTATTCCTTAAAATGCATAGAGAAGCATTATTTAGATATGTATTTACTTTTTAATAGGTGTGTCTATTTTCTATTTCTTTACTACCTGCCATTTGTAAGCTGCATCTATTGATGTAGTACAGTATGTCTTTATCTGCTTAACAGGATGCTCTTTTGTTAACTGGGTAAGTACTCTTAACAAATGGTGTACAAGTACATTTACAAGAGAAATAATAATGCAGCTCTTAAGGATAAGCATAGCTTAAATGTAATGACTTGTTATTATAAAAACTATTGTAGACCCAAAGTGGTTTTATTTGATCAGCACTGCATCCATTGTAAATCTGTGCTTCTTGTATTAATACTAGAATAAGTAAAGCATGCATTTGTATACTTCACATTCTAGGGAATTTGTAATAAAGCAGTGATTTCAAACATTAACTGCACTGAAATTATTATCTAACAGCTACAGATGTCTACTGCAAAATTTTATTTTGTTTGTTTATTTTTAATTTGTTAGCTGGGATAGAGCACTGATCCCACTGAATCAACTTCAGTCTCATCTCGAGGAAAACACAATAGTTACGCAATAGCTATATGATATTATCTACACAGTGAATGAAAAAAGTAATGTGTGTGTGTGCGTGTGTGTATCTGTATAAACCTATAGATTTATTTATATATATATAATGCATACATGCACACACACACACACACACACACACACACACACACATATATATATATATATATATATATATATATATATATATATATATATATATATATAAAGATATAGATAAAGTAAATGTCATAGTTGGCTTAAGAATGAGTGGAAAAAAACAATATATGCATGCATTATATAGAGAGAGTTGTCATGCTGAAACAATAACATTCAAAAATAGATAGAGCATGGCATGTAGACAGAAGAAGGGGAATGAAGATGTTAAATTATATGACCAGAGAGACTGCAGGTGCATTTTCCTATAGTATTGAAATGTGCTTTTATTTGTGAATGCAAACTAGGGTAACAGGAATGATCTTTAAGAAAAGAATGGAGTGATTCTCACAGCTTGTGACCACAGACTGAGAAAGCATGGTGTAGTTTGGGTGCTTTGTAGGAGAGTACATGAGAGGTAAAGATGTCTAATGTTGTATGTTGGTGCATCTTTGAATGGTCTGGAAGCTAGTGGAGAGAGGATGGGAGGATGTTATTCTTGACATGTGTTAATAGTTGTTAAGCAGTTTGAAAGTAAGCATGTTCTTTCAGAGGTACTTAGCTTTTTCAGTGGTTTTGTAGTGGTGTTCAGTTCTTAGGGAGGGAGTGATGAATCTGAAAATGGCATTTGAAATGGACAGAATAGTGGATACATTTCTTTTAGATGCTGCATTGATTAGTGGGAGATAATATTCTAGCTGATCCAGTAAAATTCCTTTACCTTTGGCATTTCTACATTGTCTGGATAGAAAAGAAGAGATCCTATTGAGGACAGAGTTGAATTTGTGTGTCTGTGTGTGTGTGTGTGTGTGTGTGTGTGTGTGTGTGTGTGTGTGTGTGTGTGTGTAGCCCAGGAAGAGATGAAAATTTAGGAAGGGGTCAAACCAGATTCCTAGATATATGCATGTAGTCACATTTTCAATATTGCTGTTAATATGACTGAGGATTTTTAGAGGCCTGGAGCTAGAAACAAGCTTTTGCATTGTGCCAAAAAACATTGTTTTTATTTTAGGGGTGTTTAGCAGTAATTGTTTATTGTTTGCTTATTTAATAAGGGCATAAAAATGATTTGCTCCTACATAAGAACCTCTCTAGGATCCAAACTAGAACCATGTGGAGTTTCAGTAATTGAAAAAACAATGTATTTTTAAATTACTGCACACTTTACATAGTACATTGATTAACACATTCTAATTATTGCTCCAGATATACCTGTGACAATTAATGTAAAACAAAAATACAAAAACATTGCTGAAGGAACCTCTATATAGAAAAGAAACAACACAAATGTCTCTTTCTTCAGTCTGTCAGTCTCTATCTACCTAAGTAGACCTCCTAGTAAATAAATACATAAACAAATATATTAAATATTAAAATATATATGTGTGCACATACATGCCTACATAGACAGAAAACTAAAACTTTTCCATTTGCTTTGACAAAGATAAACCACTCAGAGCCTCCAAACGTATGTATACCAACTCATGACAGCATGAGAAGAGAGAAACCTCCCTAATGAAGTAAGTCATTGCTTGCACAAAGTGAAAAATCACACAGGTTATACTTTCCTATATGAAAAAGTGTTTGGCATTATGACGTTTGTCTTTTTTCTGCAGGCATGTGAAGCTCAACTGATCTCTCCTCAAGCATATGCAGGGATTGGGAAGCCAGTGAGCAAAAATGTACAAAGAAGATATGAAGCAAGTACAGAATACGCCATAACTAGAGTGATGAATACCAGAATAAATACTCAAAACAAGGATAGAATACTCCATAACCAGAGTAATGAATACCAGAATAAATACTCAAAAACAAGGATAGAATACTCCATAACCAGAGTGATGAAACCAGAATGAATAATCATAACCAGTGTAAAGAATACCAGAATAAATAATCAAAAAAAGGATATAATATTCCGTAACCAGAGTGATGAATACCAGAATAAATAATCAAAACAAGGATAGAATACTCTGTAAACAGAGTGATGGATACCAGAATAAATAATCAAAACAAGGATAGAATACTCCATAACCAGAGTAATGTGGGGTTGGGAGGGTGGCCTAATGGTTAAGGTGTTTGCCTTACAAACACAAGGTATAGGGTTTGAATCTCACAGGGGATAATTGGCTAGGCTTAAAATAGCTCGCAAGGGCAGTTAGTAGCCTAGTACTAATCTATGATCCTATGAAAACAAGGATAGAATACTCTGTAACCAGAGTGATGAATACCAGAATGAATGCACAAAGTGCATTGTTTAAACTTGGTACATTGCAGATTGTAATATAATATTTAATTAAAAATCTAAAGCACTAATACAAAAAGACAGTAAATTAAAGTTTTCCATGGTTACGTTATTTTGTTCATCATATGACACAACTGTGTTAGCAACTGTTTACTTTAGAACATAATAACAAGTTATTCATATTATTCAAATTCATATAGTTAGAAGAATATTTTCAGTTATACTGGAGTGTATGACATGTCAGAAACTACATATAGTGCAAATATTTGTGATGTAAACATGACAAGGTTTTGTGCTTGTGTATGTTTACTTATGGTGTTTATAATGTATTATCTGTTATGTTAAAACTATTATACAATATGATAATATAACTGAGGAAAGGAAGAAAAGGAAAATGTAAGGCTATATGTTAAGGTAAAACAGTGAAAAAAGTAAGGACAAAAAGGTTAAGATGCAGGGAAACTACAAACTGAAGAAAGAAAAAGAATACCAACCACTAAAAGCAACTCACGTTTAATACCAACCACTAAAAGCAACTCACGTTTAATACCAACCACTAAAAGCAACTCACGTTTAATACCAATCACTAAAAGCAACTCACATTTGGCCAAATCACCCATATATTTTCTAACCTTTATTGGTGCTCTTCCCAGTAACCTGAAAAACAGCCTAGATAGTATGTTTACCACTGCAGTGGAGAAATACAGATAATGGAGAGACTTTACATTATTTTAATATGGATTGTTTTGTAGTGGCACTTTGCCAACATATCATAACTTCATTTTATCATAAATGCTTAACATGCACAAGGAACATGAATTTTCAGAACTGAATAAAAAAAAGTTCTTAGCTTTATACCACCAGTGAGTAATTTAAGCATAGCCCCATCAACAATGAAATAAATTAGCATAATCATTGTACATGTTTATCTGAATGAGGTTCTGTACCATAGCAAAAACACTTAATCTTAGGTGTTTTTCTTTTTCTTCTTTTCTTCCTTCTAGTTTTTTTTTTGTTTTGTTTTCTTTTTGTGTTTTCTTTTGGGGAGGGGTTGAGTTTTTCAAGAAATTAGTTTTGTTAGACTGGATCCTTGTTGGAACTTGATGGTTCAAATCAGCATACTGATGTTTATAATCCTAATACAGTGTTTTTTTATTCATATTCCAGAAAGTTATTTGGTATTTCTTTTTTATATTCAATACTGTGAAGAGAGTATAACATACAGATTCTTGTACTGTATTGAAGCAATATGTGTGACTTAATGCTGAATAGTCACATTCATGAAATTAGAAATTGCATTTGCAAACTGAACATGCAGTGAACTCTTCAATCTTATTTTAGCATGACATTTTTTTTATTTCTGATTTATTAGATTTAGGACCTTATATAAATTCAAACTAATTTTTATTTAATATTAGTTATTAGAGATAGTTTATATTACTCGGAGAATATAGATTTACCATTTGCCTTTAAAATTTTAATATTGAATTTGTTCTATCCTTTGTGCCAACAGTTGAAAGTTACAGAAACAATGCCTAGTATGGAAAACAATGAACTGATTGGTCTCCCAATGGATGTAAAACCATCAGTATAAGTTAGAAATAGATGCAAAATATGCATTTGCTAATATCATGACGGATACTGTGAACACAAAACTTAATTTCCCATTAAAGTAATTCAACAGGAATATTATGACAAAAAATCTACACTGTTCAATTAATGGCTATACCTCTACTGGAATATTATATTTCCATGCAGCTGCCATTATTATTCTATTTGATACCAATATATTTTATTGAAACTCGCACATTTGTAAGACACCGTTTGGTAATACATTTGTCAGTCAGTTACTAATTCAGTTAAACCATTACTTCCAACCAGTGGTTATTACAATTAGACTTATTTCAAGTTCAAATGTTTCAATATTAACTAATAGAACACAATGTAAACAAAATTTACAAGTAGTAGGAATTTAGTTATTTACCAAAAAAGTTAACACAGTGTTTTCTAAATACAAATAATTTCTTTGGAACCCACCTGCTCTACTCCTTTACAAGAATTGTGCATTTTCCATGTGCCTTACTGATTCTCAGCTCCTAACAAAAATACTTTTTTCTTCTTTGATTTGTTGGACATTATACATAAAGGTTAACTTAATTCTGTATCAGTATTATATTTTTTATTACTGAATATAAGTGAGAATAACTATACTTTATTCTGATGGAATCACTCTTTACCTTTATATCTATTTTTTCCTCAAAAAGTTGGGTCTGTGCAGTATCAAAATATTTTGCATTCCTATAAGGATTCTGGTAAATTTACAATTTTTCTTAATTTCATGCAATATATAGAATTTAAATTATCTGTGGTTTCTATTTTTAACTTTGTATGCTGGTTGGTAACTCAAATTTATGTATGCATGTATTTATTTATTTATTTATTGACACTTAGTTGACCAGGTTAACTCCATTGGATCAGTAGATTCATTTCAGGGGAGCCAAGAGGTTGTATTCATACTTATATGGGATATTTGGCCAGGGTACTGGGAAACTTCCCCTAGTCTTTTGATATTTGCCATGGGATCTCTTACAATCAGCACAGGGAAATGTGGCCTAGGAATAATGTATCATCCGAAGGACAGATTTTGTATCAAGAATATAGACCTCATAAATGTATCCTATTTGTAGACCCTTTATAATTGTGTTATGTAATATGCCTAGCATAACATGTATATCTTTTATTTTGATATTTTCATTTTTCTTGTAGGTGATAATCATGATAATCACTGTCTTTTATATCCTCATAACATATCACTAACGTAGGCAGAATGGGCCTAGATTTAATGTCACATCCTAAGGGCAAATTATGTCTCAAGAGTACAGAGTTCATAAATTTATCCCATTTATAGGTATACACTTTTTATTATTGTGTATTACTGTATGCCTATCATAATAGTTAGTATATATTTTCATTTTTATTTCTCCTATGGGTGATCCTCATAGTTATTAAGGTCACTGTAGCAGTTATATGTTTTTGATACACACAAGACAAATGTTTACTAAGTATTTCTACTTACGTTATTGGCATCATTGCTTAATACTCCTTTTTGTAAAGGTACTAGATATAATCAAAAGTCTAGATAACTCTGCATGATTGTCAGTCAACAAGCACAATAAACATGTTTCATAAAAACTATACTTTGTATTACATTGCTAGAAAGAATAAAATAAACAGTCCTTTCCCACTAGAAAAAATTTATGACAGAACTACCATGCATTGAATCATGTTCTTCTTGGCTATAACCATGCAAGAAACATTTTTTCATATATATATATATATATATATATATATATATATATATATATATACTTTAAAACAATTGAGTTAAAATATTCTAAAAAGACTACCACTTGATGATGGCATGTCTCAGTTCAACACAATGTTCCTTAATAGACTAAATAAAAAGCTCCACCAAGGGAAAAGTGAGTGAAATCCATTCCAGCTGAATGGCTATGCTGACCAGTTGAGTGACTTGTGCGACACAGGTTAAGGCATTTTCTTTCATAAAATATGTAATATTAAATCTGATAAGAAAACCTTACATGCCACTTTTCAAGGTAGTCCTAAAAATTCAAAACTCTTTTGTTCATCTGCATGTAATCTCAATCCCAGTCATAATTCCCCATTACTCCTATCCATAGAAAATCATCCAGATACTATTGCCTAAAAATTCAACCCACATCTTATACAATCTTCTATACAATCTGTAACAACACTTATCAGTAGAAAATTTCCAGTATGATTAAATTCCCTTCCAGGAATCCACACACTCAAATTCATTTTCCTTTAAACCATTCTTTAATTCTGACATCAAATAGTGTCTTCAAGGGAAAAAACAACCACACTTGCAGCTGTCAGTCTTACTGCTAAGTACATCAAAACTGTTGCAGATTCACTGGCATACCATATTTCTATCCCTATAATAGATCCATCCAAGAAAATTATGTCACGTCATCTGAAGTAGTTTTATATCTTACCTCTGCCTAAAGGCAGAAACTCTACAAATCTCTCATACTGTAGACTAATAGCCATATTATTGCCATTAGCCAAAATACCAGAAAAATGCATAGAAACGCAATACCTCTAACAACTTAATGAGAACAATCTCCTCTTCCAGCCATGACACAGTACTACTACAGCCCTTCTCAGATATGTAAATGGGTAAACTCTGTCAACCTTCACAGAAAGTCTTGTAAAATAGTTTCATCTTTTTCTTGATTTCTCTGCAATATACTAACTAAAATTCTTACATAATCTGTCAATACTCAAGTCTTGCTCACCTTCTAATTTCACAGTTACATATTCAATTGATTCTACTTAACAAAATGTTATACCGAATGCTACTCCTGTCTACTAGTCTTCATTTGCATACCATAAAGCTCAATTGTAGGTCCAATACTGTTCAACATATTTATAAATGACCAACACTCAGTCACAAAATGGATCACAATTATTCAATATGTAGAGTATACAACTAAGTTAGAAACGTTGAACTAAGATGATTTTTTATCCATCAAATTGTGGCTAGGAAGCTTGTAACTGCTTTTAAATGCTAAAAAGAAAAAAAAAAGATAATTCATACCAAACTCTTTCTCTGATAAAAAATCAGTCATTACATTTATGTCAAACAATAAACTAGGATTGAAATAATTCCTTATGCCTTATTATTGCCTAAATAAACTTTGTGTAAATGCTTTATCAGAAAGTAGCACATTTCCCAAAAGATAGATGAATGTCCTGTAAACATGTTACATCAGCTGTAATATAGAAATCTAATTAGATTACATATTTTTAAGCAGTGATTATTGTAATTATTTAATGAGGCAATGTTCATGAACAGTTATTGCATTATTACTATTAACCAGCATAGGGAAACCCATCCCATCCTCACAAAAAAAGTAGAAAATAAAGTCCATAAAGTCACTCATAGTTCTATAGGATTCCTCATCATTGTTATTGTGTCTTATAGTAGTATGTTAATAATAGTAAGTTCAGGCTGAACCTTATCAGCTGAAGGAAGGAAATTCCAGCAATAAGCCCTTATGAGTAACCTGCAATATTCCTGGAATAAATGTGTAGCTATTATCTTTTGCCTAAGTGATTTGTAAATCATTGTGGATGACTTCTTGTGTTATGTTCTTACAGCAATATGTATGAATAAAAATATTTTTTTATTTTGTTTTTATTTTACATTTGTTGACCAGGATAGTCCGACTGGATACATGCCCATTTTCAGTAGAGGCCCAGGGAGAAAAGCTCCAAACTTACAAACAGATAAAGACAAGCAAATTACAGTATATGCACAAACATATTGTATTAACATACAAGTTATAGTCTCACATTTCAAGCCTATGAAGAATACAGTTTATATTCAGAAATATATACAAATATGTTACAGTTTCTCTTATCAAACCTATAGGTGCAGCTTATATACAGAGTATTTGCAAAGATGTTACAGCTTCTCTTTTCAAACCTTTTAGTGTAAGAGGTTAGTCGCTGTGAACAAAAAATTGCTGAGATAAAAAAGTCCCTAATTTTCAGTCCAGTTAAAAAAAACACTACAAGTCCAAGTCAAAGACATCTAAAATTTGTGAAAAGCATCTGTTTTCATTTATTATTATTCTAATTCTCACCTGAAGAAAAGTGTTTCAGCAGTTCTGGACAATGGAGGAGTGCAATCTATATGGTCATTCTTTGAGACAGTGACTAATACACCAGTTGTTGGTCTGTGTAAGACCCTCCTGAAGTATATTGAGATCATTTGGGGATTCAATAATTGCACCAAATTTGCAGTCATCCCAGTCATCCTTAGTTTTGGCCTGAACTTCTGAGAAGTTTATTCCAAACAGCATTGACCCTTGTGCACCTCGCTAGTGACAAGTCTGCTGGTTGATGTGGAGCCACCCACTTTAGTAGTGTGTGTCCAGGTTGTGAGCCAGTTGGCAACCCATCTTACAAGAAAGGTGTTTACATTGAGTTTGCTAAGTTTACCAGTAATGCCTGAGTGTGGAATTGTGTCAAAGGCCTTGGCCAAGTCGAGGTATGCTGTGTGCACAGATTTGCCCTTGTCAATGGCCCTGGTCACATTTTCAAATAAGTTCACCAGGTTTAACAGGCAGTCTGCCCTTGACAAACCCAAATTGGGTGGATCCAGGGATTGGAGGTCACCTATGTCTTTATTTATGAGGTCCGTGATGATACATTCCATGGTCTTACAGATGATGCTGGTCAGACTTATGGGTCTGTTGCTAAGCCACCTTTGTGGAGGGGTATAACTGTTGCTGTTCTCCATTCCACAGGAACAAAGCCTGCGATTAAGCTATGATTGAATAGGGTACTTAATGCTGATGCTAGTTCATGTTCTAGTTTGTTTAGAAGACAGCCTGAGATGTCATCTGGTCCTATAGAGGCTGTGGTTTTTGCCTTAGAGAAGGCTTTAAAGACCTGCTCTTCAGATATGTAGGGTGGGGGAAAGTTGGGGCCAAAGTTTGAAGGGGATAAGGGAGTGGTGAAATTTTTGCCAAATCTGTCTGCTAGCAGGTTTGCTGTCTTTGTGGGATCAGTGTCTGTGATACCTACTGTTAGTCCCTAGATCGGAACAAGCTTGGGTCCTACCTTTTAGGCTGTGTACATCACTGTAATAGGTCTTTTGGTTATCCTTGGATGTGATTGTTAAGTTTTTCTCAAAGTTACTCTTAGAGGATTTGACATGTTGTATTATTTGCCTGCTGAGGTAGAGGAGGGTGTTTTTCCATTGTTTCAGCTTCTCCTTACTTTTTCTAGATAGCAACTTTTTGTGTTTGTTGTAAAGTTTGTTGATGCTCTGGCTTTGATTCCCTCTGAAACAACCAAGTCTATACACTTACCCAAGTGATTGTACAGTACTTTAGTGTAAGCTCTGGTGCAGTTTACACTTCCAGCTGGTGGTGGGGCCTGGAATGCAGTTATACCTTGCCCTAGGATGGTATAGTTTGCATTGATGAAGTTTTTTAGTCTTATTTCACCCTTTATGAGTTCTGGTGTTAGCACCAGTTCAAAGACAATTGATTTCTGGTCCGATTTAACTAATGAGGGTCCAACAGTTCCGGTGGTACATCTGTTTGTCATGTTAGCGAGGACCAGATCTAGTATGTTTGTTCCTCTTGTTGAGGTTTGAACAATTTGTTCCAGGGCATTTGAGTTAACAAAGTCAAGGGACTTTTGGTTTCCTAGCTGATGGTGGGATAATTGAAATCCCTTATAACCAGAGTGGGAATGTTTGGATTGACTCCAGTTTTGTCATATAGGCCTTGTACGCATTACGATCCAGGGAGGGGTATCTATAACTAGGTGTGACTTGAATGGGGTCTTACCCATATAATGATTCATCTCATCAATTTGCTCCCCAAACCATAACTTTTTACCAAAAAGAACTTAAACTTTGAAACTTACCAGGATATCAATTAGGAAACTGCCACTAGTTCAAGTGACACTACTTGCTTCTGTGTATCATCATCTTATTCCCCCTACCAAGTGATCCCTCTCCCATTCAATGTTCCTTTATAAGATTTTCACCATGATGCATGTCCACTTATTTTTGACAATCCCAAAAGCTTCCACTTTGCATTATAAGACCATGGGATACCATGTTTTTGCTTATGTAACATATGACTCACCATTGTACCAGCACTTTATGTTATGATCAACAGTCTTTAGGGTTCAACTGAGATTTGCACTGCTTTACATTTTTTATTCACAAGGCTTTGAATGCATGCTAAATGCAAAACAATGCATTTATGGTCATAGACTCACAACTTCAAAAAAAGTGTGTTACTTGAAATGTATATTAGTTGGTTGTTGCTGCTGCCACTCCTATTTTTGAGAATTTACATTTGAATGCTTTGCATTCTTTATGATGAAAAAAACATTTTATCTGCTTTTACTGTATTTGTGTTTCTTCCTACTTTATTTTGCTTTTGCGTCATCTTAAAAGTACTCAGTTGTATTTATTACTGCTTGTTGTAACTCATTCTAAGCCTTTTAGTTTAAGCACTTGGGCTTCAGACCAGTTGTTTTACATTAAGAAGGTTTGTGGTCTGCTCTGTAGTGGCAGAACAGGTAGCTTACACCCTAAGTTGGGAACTGCTGATTGAGGGCTCAGTGTCTGTTATTCTAAAAGTGTATTAATTCTGGTTTAAGCACTTGGGCTTCAGGACAGTTATTTTATATTAAGAGGGTTCATGGTCTGCATTCTTGTGGGAGGAGAGGCTGGACTCTGCCCTTCTGAGCTGGGAATTTCTGGTTAAAGGCTTATAGTGCCTGCATATTTGAACTGCTTCTTACTGAAATTGGTACACCTTGTTTGCTGTAGCATAGACTAGATCCAGGCCTGCTGAATCTAGCTTTGTTTGTATAACTTGAGCACTAATCCAGGCATTCTTTAAAGTATTCAATTGTATTTATTACTGCTTGGTAGTACCTTGATTAAAGTGTAGCTATCATTCTAAGTCTTTTAGATTAAGCACTTGGGCTTCAGACCAGTTGTTTTACATTAGGAAGGTTTGTGGCCTGCACTGTGGTGGCAGGACAGGTAGCTTACATCCTTCTAAGTTGGGAACTGCTGATTGAGGGCTCAGTGTCTGTTGTTCTAAAAGTGTATTAGTTCTGGTTTAAGCACTTGGGCTTCAGGCCAGTTATTATACATTAAGAAGGTTCGTGGTCTGCACTCTTGTGGGAGGAGAGGCTGGACTCTGCCCTTCTGAGCTGGAAATTTCTGGTTAAAGGCTTATAGTGCCTGCATATTTGAAGTGTTTCTTACTGAAATTGGTACACCTTGTTTGCTGTAGCATAGACTAGATCCAGGCCTGCTGAATCTAGCTTTGTTTGTATGCTTGTTGTTTGTTTGCTTATTTCCCTGAAACGCTAATTCCACCTAAAACGTGGCTTTTCAGCACTTCTGTGGATCCCTAGTGATATCTGCATTGCTTACTGTACTTATTTCCTTGTTTCACTTGAAAGAAAGTTACTGTTTGTCATTTTTAAGTTACCTGTAACACATTGCATTTAAGTTACCTGGCACTTGCTCACTAAAGCAATTATATAAGTCAGCACTAAAAAATTCAAAGCACTACACTCTCACAAACTCCCCTTGAATACCTTGTTCCCCACTGGCCCTTTTTTTCAATCATAAAGGAATTCCCAATACTATTCTAGCATGTCCAAAGGTCAGTTGTTAATCTCCTCTCCGGTCTAGCTGGTGAATCTGGGAATTTTGAGGCAATGTTACAACTGCCTCATGTACACAGACAACCCTCTCCTCCTCCCAACAAATTCCAACACATGTGAGAGATGCAACCATATAGCCAAACTGGAGGCTAAGCTCTCTCAACTCAGTACTGGCATAACCAGTCAGGAGGAGAAGGAAACCACACTCACTACAATTCCAGTCTCACATAGACCTACCATGACAGCAAACCAAACACATAAACATACAAAAACATACTCGGAGGTTCTAAATAAAAATCTGCCTAAGCAGCAGAGACCTCCAAAGCAGACACCCAAGCAACCGCTACCCCAAAACAAAACACGTGCAACACATAGCTCACAAAGCCAGTGTGCCGAACAGTCACAGCCCTTAAGGCTAAACAACACACCTGATACACTTGTAATAGGTGACTCTGTCATCAGGCACACTGACATCCCTCTCACCAGGCTGAACAAGGAGAAGGTCACAGTGAGCTGCATGTCAGGAACTCGGATCTGCCACATAACACAAGCACTCAGGTCACTCCAAGGCAAGTACAAATATGACTCAGTCATTGTCCATGCTGGTGTGAATGACCTGAGATGTACCTCCCTGGACTACATGAAAAGAGACATAGAGGAGCTCTCTGAGCATATAGCCCAGGCCGGTATGACCCTGACCTTGAGTAGCATCTTATCCTCACCAAGAATGATGCCACAATATGAAGACAAGATGATCAATTTCAACAATTGGTTTAAGTATTGGTGTCATTCAAAGGGGATCCGATGCCTGTCAACCTGGGATGACATGCACGACAAGCCAAGATGCTTCGCTAGGGACGGCTTGCACCTGTCACCCCTGGACTTTCGGATATTGGCAAAGGCTCTTGCTACCCCCATAGTGCCTTTTATAGGCAAGGCTCAAAAGACAAACCCACCTCCATAGGTATCACAAGGGATAAGAAACTAAGAGTAATGCTACTCAACGCCAGAAGTCTAAACCTCAAGATGCATGCACTCGAAACTCTCCTTAGCATGGAAAACATCGATATCTGTGCAGTAACAGAAACTTGGTTCAAGGCTCCCGAGAGCACACCAGCACTACCAGGTTATACCTCGTACCATGCTTTTCGGCCCCAAAACTTGGACCGAACCACAAAAGGAGGGGGAGTATCAATATTCGTCAAAGATACCCACACCTCCAGGTTGGTGGCACAGCACGAAGCATCAGAGACTATCCATCTGCAACTAACAGTGGGTAAAACTGCCTTCCAGTTTATAGCCTGCTACAGACCACTCTCCCAAACCCAGGAACCCCACTCGGCCTTCCTGAGAACACTGGAAAATATGAAGGTCTCTCCAAACACCATTATATTGGGTGACTTCAACTACCCAAACATAGACTGTGAGCATTACTCTAGCTCCAACACCCTAGCCCAAAGGTTCCTAGAATTTATAAACTCAAATGCTATGGAACAACTTGTTACCACTCCCACAAGAGGGGAAAACATACTGGACATGATCATCACCAGCATGGGAACTCAATGCTCCAGACCAGAAGTGTATCCCTTACTGATAAGATCAGACCATAAACTAATCTTACTGGATATTCACATCCCAACCCCCAACCCCTACCCAGAAAACCACAGTGAAAAACTTCTCTAAAACAAATTTCACACTCCTCAAAACCGAGGTGAAATCCTTCAAAGCCCCCGGGCCTGTGGAAAATATGGCCCAGACCGCAGAATCCTTTATAAATGCATTCTATGAACACCTTCAGGAATGCATGGATCATGCAATCCCAAATAAAACCAAGACCCAATCCCCCAAAGGCAGACATCTTGTCTGGTGGACCCCAGCCATAAACAAACTATACAATAGAAGGAGGAAGCTACTACATGATAGAGCAAAATCCCAAAAAGGGAAGGCATCTCTGATCAGTATTAGCAAAAAACTACGGGCACTCATAAAATCGTCTAAGGCCAGCGTTGAGAGAAAAATTGCACAGGACACTAAGGATAATCACAAGGCTTTCTTTAGTTATGTTAGGAACCTGGGTGGGAATTCCCAGATATGCTCAGAATTAGTCCAAAATGACAAAAAATACACCGAACCCACAGACATTGCCAACATCCTGGCTGACAGGTTCAGCGCAAACTTCTCCCCCCCTCCCCACCAAAAGGGCAAATATCTATCCCAGCAGAGTACTGCCCCCCTGACATCTCAGATGCTCAGGTAAGAGCCGCCCTCTCCAAAACAAAAAACACAGCATCAATAGGACCAGACGGTGTCCCAGGCTGCATCCTACATGAACTCCAAGAAGAGCTAAAACCAAACCTAAAACTACTGTTCAGTCTCAGCCTTACTACAGGATATGTACCCAAAGAGTGGCATACAGCAACAGTGGTCCCTCTCCACAAAGGTGGTGCCTCAATGGATCCTGGAAACTATTGCCCCATAGGCCTGACTAGCTTGGTCTGCAAAGCTATTCAAAGGATCATCATAGACCTCATAAATAAAGATATTGGGGACCTACAGACACTGGATCCTACCCAGTTCGGGTTTGTTAAGGGCAGATCCTGCCTCTTAAACCTTGTCAATTTCTTTCAAACAGTCACCAAGGCCATTGACGAGGGGAAGGTGGTCCACACAGCCTATCTGGACCTCGCAAAAGCCTTCAATACAATACCCCATTCGGGCATTATAGATAAGCTCACCAGCTTAAATATAAACCCCTATGTCATTAGATGGGTTGCAAACTGGCTCAAGGACAGAACCCACATGGTTAGAATTGCTGGAGCCATGTCAGACTCCAAACCAGTTACAAGTGGCATCCCAGAAAGCTCAGTCCTGGGACCTCTCTTGTTTGGTATATATTTCTCGGAGGTACAGGCCAACACGGAAGGACTGTGGCTGACCAAGTTCGCAGATGACTGCAAACTGGGTGCCATAATAGACTCTCCAGCTGACACAAGCATCCTCCAAGAGGGCCTCATAGAAACAGACAACTGGTGCCAGAGCTATGACCTCAAGCTAAACGCCAAAAAGTGTATAGTCATCCCCTTGGCAAAACAGTGCCCATAAATTACCACATAGGTGGTAATCCATTAAGTACAGAAGAAGTAATTAGGGACCTGGGGACCCAAGTTGATAGCAATCTCTCATTTGACAACCACGTGGCCAAAGTGGTTAGAAAAACATTTTATATAGCCCACCTAATCATGAAGGGATTCACATCTAGATCAGGGGAGGTCATCGTGCCTCTTTACTCATCCCTCATCAGGCCCATAATTGAGTACAATGCCCCTTTTGGGATGTACCTTACCAGACACCTGCAGCAACTGGAAAGACCCCAAAAGTACCTCACCAAGAGGATCAAAGGGCTCAAACAGATGCCATATGCTGCCTGGTTAAAGCAACTCCAGCTCTACTCAGTGGCATACTGCCTGCTCATAGGCAATCTGTGCCTGACGTATAAAGCCATGTCCAACCCGGAATTAATGGACATGCAGCACCTCAGAAAATCCAAATCCCATCGAGCTACACACTCGAGAGACTTGAACCTCAGCACTGAAATAAATAGGACATGCTGGAGAGACAGATTCATAACCCAGAGGCTCCCTTCACTCTGGAATAAAATCCCAGTCCAGGTTAGGCAGAGTCCCTCATTGACTCTCTTCAAGAGGAATCTTGATAAGTGGATGGGAGATCGTAGGTTTACCCCGGGTATCACTTCTGTGTCACTGTTAAGACAGAGGCACAGTATACTAACCTCGAAAAAGGGCATAGCAAAATTAATTTAAAATGGGTGACGAAAGCCAAACACACTCTGGCTAGGCTTATAAATGCCCTAGGGCAGATAGCCTAGTATGAACCTATGAACCTATGAAGGGAATTACTTAAAAATGATAGGACCAAGAAATTATATATTTTTTTCAATATTAAAACATTTTTGTAGTCAATTAATTCTTCACATATGCATATGTTGTTATTGCATTTCTCAGCTAAATGGAGCACAGCATATTTAAAGTAAGTATAAAACAATACTGCTGATTTGATTTTTGATATACACAGACAGCAGTTACATTAAATGTATACCTAATACTTAAAAAATGATATGGTGGTATGTGTCCCTGACATACAAGGCATCTATGAATGAATGCTTAAAAGAATGATTACAATGCTCTTTGCTTTGTATATTTTGAACATGAGTAGCTAATATGTTGTTCTTAAATGCTAATGATTATCACCAATACATCTTCAAATTAAGTGAACACAGAGTTCTTTTTGAATACATTCTGATAATATCTGTTTTTTTTCCTATTTATTTAGCTAAACATTCTTCATATAAAATGCATATATTTTGAGGTGTTTCTCTAAAGGAATGATTTTTGTATGGGCTAACTTCAAGTGCATTTATTATATGGATATGTTCATTTACTTTATATGTAATACATTAGGAGATTTTTTTTGGTCACGTTCAGTTGATATTTTTTCCAAGGCTTGTACCACTATTGGACTTACTCTGCCTACGTATTCCTGTCTTGAAACAGGAAGAATGAATTTTCTTTCATGTGGATATCAATAAGATCAGGAAAAGTCAGTCAGCAAGATCAAACACCTGCAGAAACTCTAGCTGACCAAGTATTCAGACAGATACAGGGGAACTGAAGAAATGTGTTTTATGTGGAAGTTTGCTAAGTATCTTGTTAAAGTTCTGTATTTAGCTCAGAGGAAATGCTTGAAAACCAAGGATTCTTTGCAGAGGTAGCAGATAGTATTGTTTTATTTTCATGGAATATAAAAGCATAACTTAGAAGGCTATCTCATCATGCACCGAAAACATGTGAAACTGAGATATAAAGACTCATACTATTGGTCTTTAATAACTGGTCCAGAAGAGCAGTTAATTTTTACGTAGAAGTTGGTATGTTACGTTTGCAGTTATGTACATACACGACTGGCCTAGAAGAACAGCTCAGTAAGGTGCAGAAAGAGCTATCTTATTGTTTGTCTATTTATGTAGGTACTTGCATGACCCAGAACAGTTCATGTTGATGCAGAAAGTGATATGCTGTGTGTGTGTGTGTGTGTGTGTGTGTGTGTGTGTGTGCGTGTGTGTGTGTGTGTGTGTGCGTGCGTGTGTGTGTGTGTGTGTGTGTGTGTGTGTGTGTGTGTGTGTGTGTGTGTGTGTGTGTGTCTGCAGCACAAACACAAAAAGGGAATGGCTGAAAATCAGGCACGGGTTTAGTTAGTTGTTAACAACAGGAATCAAGAATTAGTAGAGCTGCAATGTATTCTGCAGTATTTCATAATATGAATTTTTTACAATATAGTTACAAAAGCTTCAGGCATGCAGTTTGTACTTGCACCAATCCAATCTTAAAACATAAAATTTGGACGGTGAAGTGGTACAACAGTAGCACTGTCGTCTCACAGCAAGAGGCTCTCCTGTTCGATTCTCAGCTGGGATGCTTTCTGTGTGAAGTCTTATTGTCCTCCTAGCATTCATGTGGGTTTCCTCCAGGTGCTCCAGTTTCCTCCCACATTACAAATACATGAGTCTGGAGCATTTCTTCCTGGGCCCCTGCTGAAAATTGGCTTTGTTCCAAGTCAGACCTTCCCAGTAAATAAATGCTAAATAAAATAAATAATGTTTCATGTCTGTGTGCTGAGAACTTCTGTTATGCACTGTACCGAGTCATAAAACAGACCAGAATGAGTTTGTGACCTTTTTTATATGAGTCAAGGACAACAAATAGTGATGGCATAAGCAATTTATATGCAACATATCAATAAATACCATCAAACCATCACCTCAAGCCATTTGAAGTACACCAACCTGTTCTGGCTGCCATCTCAAAGAAAATCGGGTGTGTATTCCTAGCTATCTTGGAACCGGTGGCAAACCCATTTAACTCTTACTTACAAGCCACATACCCCTTGATGTGGCAACTTGTCAAATCTGGGTCCAACTTGAGGAGAGCTGAGGGCGCTGAACAAATATGGGAAGAACCTAAGGGGGGTGAAACCATCAGGCCACCACCTGACAATCCATGGAGGGTTGAGAGGGAGGTTAACATGCCTGCTGATGGAATCTGAGGCAGGAACAGCAGCACTTCCCTCGAATAGGGAGTGCATGCTTGCACCCACCCCCAAATTATGACTTCTTCTTGTGGGCAATGGGCCTTTACCACGGTAAGTCATTGTCCACTGAGCTGAGTCATAAAACACACCAGATTGATTTTGTGACCTTTTATTATACAACAGTCAAAGACAACCAGTAGTAATGCCATAAGTAATTCATATGCAACATATAAACAAATACCATCAAGCCATCACCTGAAGCTGGTTGGCATACAATCGCCTGTTCAAGTTGCTACTTCAGAAAAAAATGGGTGTGTAGTCTTGGTACCTCAGACCTGGTAGAAAACCCATTTAACTCATACTTACAAGCCACATACCCCTTGAAGTGGCTACCAGTCAAATATGAGTCCAACTTGAGGAGAGCCAAGGCTGCTGAATAATAACAGGGGAGAACACAAGGTGGGGGGGGGGTGAAGCCGTAAGGCCACCGCTAAACTGGCATGCCTGATGATAAAAGACAGTAAGTTCAGCAACTTCTCTGAATTAACATATTCAGAATTATAATATATGCACAAGAAAGGAGCACTCAAGTAGATTGTGTCTGATAGAGTCTGTACTCACAAGCGTGAGAGAAACTCAGTCATAGTATAATAGCTCCCCCCCAATTACAACTAATGAGTTACACTAGGAAGTGTCAAAGTCAGTCCTTACACAACCATTGTTCAAGCCATCTACACGCTCCTAATGAAAATGTTTTCTGGTTAGTGGTGCCCATCTATGGAGTGCCAGTGTCAATATCAACAGCACAAAACATCATGGAACCTAAGTAAATTAAAAACAAAGCTTCATGACAAATGCAGTGTACAGTCATCCTATCAACAAATAGCAGCAAAACAGACAAGTGTTATCACCCAATAACACCACTTTAGATTAAGTTCCTAACAGATGTTTTCCTCACTTTTCAAAAAAAATTATAAGGAAAATCACAGAGTCACTATGAAGTATAATATTCAATATTCTTAATCCAAAATCATCACCCACAGGCAAAGATGCATCTTACAATAATGCCAAACATTACCTCCCAAACTGCAGTACCACACTGAAGAGTTAAACTCTGAAGAGTTAAAACTGCAAATATGGTTTATGTGTTCTAACACTTCTGCATTTATAATAACAAGAAGACAAACAGAGCTGACTGATGCAAAATAAAAAAAGCATCATAATATGGCAAAGACCATCCTGACAACATGTTATAATAAGAAGAGATGTCCATAGAACTGAATTTTTGGCTGTCAAATTGAAATAGCAGAATGATTTAGGAAAACAACTGTCCTCATAGAAATCCACACAATGTTTAATATCATAAGTGATGAAACAATAGCTCAGTGATCTCACCACCACCAAAACGGTAGCAAAGTCCACCCATTAGATAACTTTAACAGAGAGCTAGCATTCATAAAAAATATATTCATTGCAGAATTGCCAACATAGTCTGTTGACAAATAGAAATTAAGTTCCTTGGTGCAAAATGACAGGACTAACATCAGTGGCGGCTGGTGACTTCAAATCAAAGGAGACAGCTGAATGGGTGGGGTCAATGGGAAGGGGTGTGGTCAACTAGAAAGGGGAGGAGCTATGCTCAAAACCACAAAAACTAACTTTAATTAAATATGCTGCCCTGGGTGCCAAACCGTCATTATGAGAGTCCAATCAAGACAAAAATAAGTGTCGAAGAATAAAAATATTTCAATGCATTGGCTGCATGACAGCTTACTTAATATCTAGATGGAAACAAAAGGTTGTGAGGCATGAAAAAATAAATTACTTTTTAAATACATTACTGGAATTCCAGTCAAAATCAAGTAGAAGAAAAACAAGCAGCACTCAACTCAAACCACTTCTAAATGATTTGCCAGAAAACTACAAATTTTATGAGGAACAAACCGAAAATAAGAAGCAAAAATCTATTCATTCTGTGAAAATCTGGACAGTTGGGATGTATAGTTTAGCTGGGCCTGTCTGAGTTTGCCGCCCTTCCCCCTCACAAAATCATGGTCGAATGGAGCCTCTGCAGCCATTCCAATGATCCATTACTTGGCTATGTCACTCCATTTACTATAAACACTAATGTGCATACTGCTTTACTTCTATGATGATTTGGACTTCATTTGAAAGTTTTATTTTGCATTTTACAGCACAAACACTAAGACATCCGTTAAACAAAGCAATGCAGTCTCACAATGAAAACAGACTTAGCATTAAAACTGCTCTGCCCTTGAAACTCACATTCATTGAAACAGCATTGAAACCCACATTCAAAGAAAATACATTTTGCCAGTGGCAGATAAAGATTAGTTTTGGGCTGTTTTCAAATCATAGGCCCCTTGCATATGAAACATACATGTGCTCTATGATACACCTTCCTGATTGTACTAAAGTATATTCCTTGTACAATACAGTATAGTTGTTAGAGGGCATTTTAAATTTGTTTTCAACATTTTTCCAGTAAGCAATGAAACAAAATGCATGTACCCATAATGACAAAACTGCCCAGTTCAGAACATTTCCATCATAAAAGTCTACTCAGACTTCTACAGCCCACCATTATCAGTAAATATGCACAATTGTACAGTCCACCATTATCAGTAAATATGCACAATTCTACAGTCTACCATTATCAGAAATATGCACAATTCTACAGTCCATTATCAGTAAATATGCACAATTCTACAGTCCATTATCAGTAAATATGCACAATTCTACAGTCCATTATCAGTAAATATGCACAATCTCTGAAGAAGTAAAAGTCATCTAAATAATTCCACATTAAAGAAATCTGTAACTAATGAAGAGGTTGCTGCTAGCAAACATCTTTACATTTCATGGTTTCATCGAAAAATAAATTATCTGTTGCCCCTGAGGAATAAATTGCCTATATTACATTAAAAAATGATAAGCTAGTAATATTGCAAGAGAAAATGGATGGCAAACTGATAACAGGCTCATAGTTAGTATCTTCACGAAGGAGGACATTCTCAGTACGGCAGCATCCACCTCTTGTCGGAGCAGAACCCACAGCCTTCTGCATCAAAAGCAAGTACACAACCTGTTGTGCTATTAACAATGCAAGCCAACTTAGCATAAGCAGCACTAAACTTCTCTTCCCCTGCAGCTCTCAGCTCCTTGTAAAATCTACTCAGTACTCAACTGCATCTCAACCTCGCAGCAGAACAAAACACCTGGACAAACCCAGTAATGAGGGAATACAGCCCTCAAACATATTCAGTCAATTCAGTTCTTGCCATAGCTATCAACCTTAGCACAAAAAACCTGGACGAAGCCAATAATGGGGGAATACAGTCCCAAAAATAGGGACACATTTCAAATATTCATCTTATAAACTTAGAAAATTGCTAGAATAAAAGGTTGTGTTACTATGTATTTTCTGAAGAATATGAAGTCTGAAATTCAAATGCCTGTCAGTTTTACTTCTGATGGAACAAACACAATTTTCAGCAGAGGCCCAGGGAGAAATACTGCAGACATGTCTTTGTAAAATGGCAGGACACCAGAACAAATCCACACAAACACAGGGAAGAGATGCAGACTCCACACAGAAGGCACCCCAGCCAAGAATCAAACCAGAACACCTATAGTTGTGAGGCAATAATGCTACCACTGCACCATCAAATATGTACAGAATTAAAGATTCAGAAACCTGAAGTCTGAAATTCAAATTCCAATTCTATTTAATATTTGTTAACCAGAACAGTCTGACTTGGAACAAAAAAACAATTTTCAGCAGAGGCCCAGGAAGAAATAATGCAGACATGTCTTTATAACATGGGAGGACACAAAAGCAAACCCACACAAACACAGGGAGAAGATGCAGACCCCACACAAAAGGCACTCCAGCCAAGAATCAAACCTGAGAACCTACAGCTGTGAGGCAACAATGCTACCACTGCACCAAACATCAAGCATTTAAACATTTAGAAACCACATATATTATGAGGAACAGAACAGATCAAATATGAGGCAAAAATCTGCAAATTTTTTACAAATGGAGGTGGGTAGGGAATTCAGTCCCTTAACACCTGCATACAAGGTACAGGGTTCAATCCTGAGGTATTTCCTACCACACCACCATGAGTCTGCTCTAGCCACCCATATATATAACCACTGGGGCATTTCACACACAGACACACTCTATGAACAGTCCCACTGGCGAATCCTAAACTATTCCTTGCATTCCAAATCCGTGATTGCTCCTGCCTGCAACTGCTGCAGTCCGGAGTGCCACCATTTTATGACGTCATCACCAAACAGACTGCTGGGCATCTTGGGGCTGAGATGCCTTTCCCCCTATCTAGACTGCTGAGAGCATGTGCACATGTGTACAATTCCGGGAATTTTACCATTTTAGATTTTGTGTTTCTCTATTCTCTTTTTATTTTTTATTAGGTGGGATGGCTGCATTCCTGCAGTCCTATAGCACGAGCCATCCCTGACTAACATCCTGACCATTACAGTATCTGAAGGCCTTCTCGGAGGCCTCTGTACTATAATTTTGTAGGGATAAGTGCATATTCTAAAGTGAGACATATCTGGAAATCAGCCATCTTCTTGGAGATTCTTAATCAGTATCACAGAGCTGAACAAAAGGTAAGATGAGGTGAAAGATGAGATTAGATAAACAAAAGCATTTGTGTAGCCACACTGACTCTTTCCATTCATGCCTGAGAAATCAGAGTTTCTGCACACAAAATGGACATTCTTGAGTTTATCATCATATGTTAATCTTTTTTTTTTTTTTTTTTTTTGTTAAAGTCATGCATATGCTGTGTACATTGATCAGGTAAAAGTGAAGCATGTCTTCAATTGTGTCCACACTGACCCTCAGATCTCATAATTTTTATGAGATTTTAATCTTTTTCAATTTTTGCTATGGCCATTGTTCTCTTCCTAAAAAGAGTCCACCATAGTACCTGTATACTCTTTGTACAATGACAGGGCACCATTCTTAGCTTGAGACACATGACATGTGCTTGGAGGGGGATTACCTTCAGATTGATTTTGATTAGTTATGGCCTGCAATTGTAACCTTCATATGTTGGTCAGATGTAATATTCCTCTTCTAAGCAAGTAAGCATATTCACTGCATCTCCTAGGAATTTCCATATTGTGTTTTATCAAATGGCATTCAATATAGTCAGATACTGTAAAACTGTGATTTGTATTGTAACACTGGATTAGGAGCTTTTCTCCACGGGCCTGCATTGAAAATGTGTTCATTTTTGGCCCAATGGACTTTCCCAATAAACAAATGGCAAATAAAATAAATAAAAGAAGTACATTACCCTTACATGAGTTCTGATCTAGCATTGATTCCAGTCAGCTTCTCACAACAATTGTTTTTTTTTTTTTTTCTGCAAGTCTCAAAAGCAAAGTTCTCTGTACATTTTGCCCTTTGACAGGGAAACCCATTTAAATAATTTGTGGTGCTTACAATTCACAATTTTACTTTATTTGATCAATGTGTGCAAAACAAATTGCTCAGAAGTATTATTATTGCAATATCTGTGAACAAAATTATGAGCCATTTATACATAACTATAGAACCTAGGAGGTCTCACTTCAATATCAGCAATTGCCTTTTTTAAGAAAAAAGTATAGTATCAGCTGCATCCTCTCCTTCTGCATTGACTATGATTAGCATTTAATCACAGGGCAAGTTATTTCAATATTGTCAAAACTACAGTGCATTTTGACCATCTGCTCCTTTCTACTGGTCATTTATTTGTCTTGGCACTTAATAAGCACATCTCAGTTATCCAGCACCCATCTCACAGCATTACTTTTTGAAGGTTTATGATTTCCTGCTTGAAACTCCATATCACAGTATTCAGTTCAAACACATCTGAAGCTGTACCATAGTGCATGGAAAGAATGGAAGCACACCAGCATCTTTATCTATCCTGAATGTGACAATTTCTCCATTTCAGAAGAAAAAAATAAAAAAAATCTCCCAGCATCAGTTTCCAGTAAGAATTTGCATAAAAGAGAGTAGAAACAAACAAAAAAAACCCATCAAATATGAAGTGAAATAAGACAGCTGTCAACCCCACTTTTCAATTATTTCCATGTTTAAGTTCTCTTCTCCTTGCATTGATGAAAAAAGACTTTTATTCTTTATTTTTCTTCATAATAGGGCTCAGTTTCTAATTTGCCATCTTGCTCATGAGCTCAATATCATTATCCCATTGATAAATCTCTACCAGTTAACACCAAATATTATGCTTAACACTTTAAGTAGAATTCTGTGCATTCTGGAAAATATCAGCCATACCCATAATAGTACAGTTTTCTCCTCATGAAATGTTCTCCTTAATAAACATGGAACAGTGTAGCTTATGAAAACATTATTTAAGTATTGCATCTTCTGTTTCTTGCCTAAATATGTTTCTGCTATTTCAATACATAGATTTTATTTTTCATGATACCTTATATTATTTTCTTTTTTTCTAATTATTTTTATTGAATTAAAATAAATGACAAAAAATATTACATAAGACAAAATTTAGAAATTGCAGTAACACAAAAACACAACAATGGACCATATATAACCAAAACAAAATAACAATAAAAAATAACTATGTACAAGGTGTTTACTAAGTAGTTATAATAATTAGTTACACATTTAGCAACTATTTAAATAAAAACTGAAATAGGGTTTATTTGTTCAACAGTCTTTTTAGCTTTATCCATGAGTTTAAGGAAGAAGTAATTCTAGTGGTTCTTTTCTTAATAGGTAAAATCTCCAAACTGCATGTTTCAGTTGCAATGTTAAAAAAAAAAAATTCTTTCATAGTTGGTGAAGCAATGGTCTTCCATTTTTTTTTTTTTGTTATTACTTTTCTTACAATTGTAAGCAGAGTCCAAAGAAGAGGATAATCACATTTTTTAACACAAGGGGGGACTGGCACATTAAGCAGAATTAATGATTTATTTACACTAAAATTATAACTAAACAGAGCCTGTAAAAATGACATTATTCCAAAAAGGATTAATAATATAACATTCATAAAACATATGTTGTCAGTCAACATTAATATCTAATCCACATCACTAGCAACCATTTTTTTTTTTTTTTTTTTGTAAATCAACTGTATTCTGTGAGGTGTAATAAATGCTTTATCTAGAAATTTCCAGAACAATAGTTTCCATCTTAAAGATGTTGAGGATTGACTTGAGGGAGTTAGGATCACATTTTTCTCATTCTAACTTGGATGATATTTATAGACAGTTAACAAAAAAAATCCCAAATGATTATCATTATTACAAAAATCCATTTTAATTTTTACAATTTTATAAATTCTAGAAAATAAATCATTTTCTGAAACACTTTAATGAATTGATAATATCAAATATTCTATCAATTTTGGAAACTTTTTTAACTGAAGTTTACATGTAAGTAAGTATATTTTCTAAGGCAGATCTACAATTTTAAAAAGATAGCCACGATTCAGAATTTAAGTTGAATTTGTTTAGAATATGTCCAGTGATAGTATTTTCTCCTTATCAATTAATTGAAGCCAAAACATTAATTGTTTGTCTTTAGGATTACTCATTAAGAATGTATTAAAAGATATTATATTATTTTGTGTATATGTTATAGGAAAGATTAAAACTATCTATGTTATATATCCAGGGTTCCTATAGACTAGATTTTTAAAGGTAGTGATTGTTGTAGTAATATAGATAGAGTTGATTGACATTTTTTGATATGCAAGTATATAATCTTTTAATAACCAAAGAAAACTATTATTATTATTATAAATTTTAATATAACAGTTGAAATTTAAATAATTATTCTCCAAAAGATTATACTCCTGAATAGCTTTCCATTTACTGGAATAGTTTTTGTTTGTCCATAAAATGATTGTTTTAATGATGACTCATATGGAATATATTTCTATATCAGGAAAACTTATCCCACCATTGGACCAATTACACTGGTGGTGCTTGAGCACCAGTCTAGGTTTATTAGGATGCCAGAGAAACATAAACATTAGCACATTGAAATCTCTCATTTATTGTTTGGGAATAGGAAAAGCTAAGGATTGTATTATATATAATATTTTGTGTAATATTATCATTTTTATAATTAAACCAAACAGCATACACTTGAAGGAAATAAGGCTCGGCTCCTGGATATATCCAAAACTTTTAATAGTCCACAAAGAGGTCACACTTTAACGCAAATACATAAAAAATACGTTTTCGTTTCACACGACTTCTTCAGAAAGCAGGAATCAACCTACCCTTCCTTCAGAATCTTTATCTGCAATGGTGATAGAAATATATATATACAAACATACATATACTAACAATACTATATCTCAAATTATTATGTTGACTCTCAAAGTATGGTATTAGTTAGTTAACTAAGAAGTCAGAAACTTACATTAACGTTTAAGATTTCTCAACTTCAATATACTGTTTAAAGATATTATGAGAAATCTTAAACGTTAATGTGTGTATGCATTTTTATAAAATGTGTCCATATTTGTGACATCTGACTTCATTTGACTCAGATATGTAAGTTTTTTATTTCTATCACCATTACAGATAAAAATTCTGAAGGAAGGGTAGGGTTGAGATGTTCTAAAATATTGTCAGTCATATCTGTTTTTAAAAAATGTTTTAAGTAGCAATTATGTGGATGCGCCTTTAAGACACAAGATTTTAATTAGAAGTGTCATGTGACAAAAAGGGTGTGTGTATATTGTTTGTATTGAAGTTTGTTCAGTTTCTGATGAAGTCTTGCCATATGTGCAAGATGAAAAGCGCTTCATTAAACTGAGAGAGAATTTTCTTTGGTGTTTCCAAGCTGTCTTTTTGTTTTCCATTAGCTCTGTAGTCCAGAGACAATTTCCTCACTTTTAAAAATAACCTAAAATAATATCAACATCTAGCTGACTCTTGGCGTTGCCCCTCCATTGCACCTGAGTAATGTTATTTTGTACTCATCTATAGCTAAACCCATTACAAAAAATCTTATTTCTCCATACCTTAGTAATTCATAAGTTTATTAGAGTATACTAAGCTAACAACCACTAAGGCCTTAACCATCCTAGTTGTGCAACCCGAATGTGTCTCACAATCAATATATTGTAGACATTTATATAGGAGGTGATTGTTGGTATGCCATACATTACTGATTGCCTCAGTCCATCAGAGAAATATGGACCTGGTCAGGGGTAATTTTTTGATTTCCCATCTAATGGTGCAAGTTACACTTAAGTCAGGTTTTGTTTCATATGGATGGAAAGTCTATTTCAGAGAAAGTGAATTCTCTAAGAAACATATTTGTCTGTCCAACATGTCCTATTTATGTTGGAAGAAAAACTTTTGCCTTTAGATTTAGAAGTTCTGATGCTGTTTGTTTTGCAGATGTGCAAAAGGTTCATCAGAGCAGGGTCTAGGGATGCCTTGTATGTCAGGCATTGATTGCCTCTCAATAATGTGTAGTAGACCAAGTACAGAGACAGAGCTTTGAGGCAATCTCCATGCACCATTGTGTTATTGTCCTGTATTCTTTTGTAAGGAGCATTTGCAGGCATTCCATTTGCTGCATGTATCTAGCCAGGTACATACTGAAGGAGGCATTATACTTAATGATGGGACTGATGAAGGCCAAGCATAGTTTTACAATGACATCTTAGGACCAAGATGCCATGCATTTACTTATAAGTTAAGCAACTTAGAAGGTTTTCATTACTACCTTGGACATATGTTGGTTGAGGGCTATGTTACTGTCTACATGTGTTCTCAGATCCCTGACTAGTGGGTGTACTCTCCAGGTTTTTTTTTTTTTTATCATAATGATACTATAATGCATTTCTTGGCACTGAGGTTTAATCCGTGGCTTTGGCATCAGTCTATGTTATGCTTGTCTATGTTATACCCTCCTCTAAGATGTCTCTTTCCTGGGGGGGATTCTATGACTACTCCCAATTTACAATCATCTGCAAATTTGTTTAGCCAGACACTTTTGACATTGACCTTGTCTATCAAGAACTAAATGCTATAAAAGAGAGTGCCCTTCTCAGAACCCTCAGTGAATCCACTGGTAACCTGCTTTTTTGTGGAGATTGTCTCACCTGTCCTATCTTCCTGGGTCCTATCTGTGAGCTTGTTCACTATCCAATGAATTATATAGGGGTCTATGTCTAATTATGAAAGTTTGCTAACAATGCCAGAGAGGATATTGTATCACATTCCTTAGTCAGGTCAAGCTAGGCTGTATGCACATTTTAACCCTCTTCAATTGCCTTGGTGACCATCTCAAAGAAGTCCACCAGGTTCAGTAGCCATGACCTTCCTTTGACAAAGCCTAACTGGGATGGATCTAGTGTGTTAAGGTCTTATATGTCTTTATTGATCATTTCCAGGACAATTCTTTCAATGACTTTGCCTATAAGACAAATCAGACTAATGTAGTTTCCCAGATCTGTTGGTGGCCCATCCTTATGAATAGAGATTCCTATTGCAGTTCTCCATGTTTATGACACAAAGACTGTTTTGAGACTAAAGTTAAATATTAACTCCAGCTGCCTAGACAGGTCACATTTTAGATCATTCAGGAGATATCCCAGGATATTATTGGGACCCATAGAGGCTGTGTCCTTGGCATTAGTGAGCACAGCCATGACATGTTCTCTATAATTGGAGGGTTTTTTTTAAAGGTATTTTTTGGGGGTGGCAAGGGGTGATTTGGAAGTAAAATTTAATCTGAATCCATCAGCCAACTGATTCACTATATTAGGCATGTCAGTGAAAGTAGCATGACTAACAACCAGTTCAGCACACTGCTGTGTGCTGCCTTTGAGGTTTCTGACATAGCTGAAAAAGGTCTTATGGTTGCCTTTTCACTGGGAGGATGTCTTGACAGCAAAATTTAATTTATTTGACTTAGTTAGCCACCTGCTTAATTTAATGAGAGAGTTCCTATCTTTGTGGGAATTACACTTCCTGATTTTTGTTCCATTTGTTGTGTAATCTGTTTAATTTGTAATGCTACTAGGACAGTTTGTTTCTGGAGTTAGTTCTGAGCTTATGTCTGGTAGGTACAGCAGCATCTGTACAGCCATTAACATTACTGACATGGCTGTACAGAGTTTCTGTGACTAATTCTGCATAGGCTACTGGTTCTCTGGGTCTCGAGGGGCAATTAATTCTGACATACTGTCACTTAATAAAACATAGCTTAAAATAGTTCCTAACTGTTACTGAGTTTACGGGAGTTATTGAGTTGATTTTGATTTTGAAGAAGAAATCTTTATGGTTGGATTTTATCAGGAAGGAAGTGGCATTTTGGCAGAGGGGAAATAGCATTCTTCCATATTTATGATTACAGGTTTTAGTATATTGGAATGTATATTGGGCATATGCACTAGGTGGTCAAGGGTATTTGTATTTACAAAGTTCAGGAATCTATGTGCCTGCTTCTCAGGGGGTATTTAAAGTTCCCCATGAGTAAGGTGTTTGGTTGGATGTTGAGTGTCTCCAGTAGGTCTGAGTATGCTCTATTAGTTCTGTGGGACATAGATGATGACTTATAGCTTGCTAGTGTATGGTACAGGATGTTATCTATAGTGAACTGATGTGGAGACTCTCCAGTGCAACATCATGTTTAATAAACCTAGAAGAATGCTTGTTAGTAATGTATTTTGAGACACTTCTACCTTTAGATCCTCTTTGTGCATCTACTTGTCTAAAAGTGTAGAATACACTGTAACCTTGCACTGCTGGGGTACCTGTGGTTTTAAACCATGTCTCAGTCACTGCACAGATGTCTATTCTCTAAAGTAAGAAGAGCCTGGAGAGAGTATAGTTTTTTATTTAACCGCCTGGCACTGAGCAGTAACCCATTCAAATTCAGTTGAGTTGATTTTTTTTTATGTTGGCAGGTTTGTCAGTTTGGTATTACCTAAAAAAGACTCTTTGGTTCATAGGTTCATAGATTAGTACTAAGCTAACTGCCCTTGCAAGCCATTTTAAGCCTAGCCAATTATCCCTTGTGAGACTCAAACCCTGCACCTTGTGTTTGTAAGGCCTTAACCATTATGCCACCCTCCCAACTGGGAAGATAAAGTTATATCCAGTATTCAAAAACCTAGAGAACACAGGTGCAAATCATCCTTAGCAAAGCAAAGTAGCCTATTAACTTCATCTTCTTGTGTTGACAAAATTGAATGCCCTTATAAGGGCACTAGACTCTCAGCCTATTGTTAAAATCAATTGGCTTTTGTTCATGTTGAGATATCATCATTGGTGAACATTGGGGAAGGTTATATGCTGTTCAGTGCTAAGTGCATACTAGCCTTATACATATAGTGAGAGATATGCATAATGTCTCTCTTCATATAGTCTAGGGATGTATACCTCAGCATATTTACACCTACATGGACTATGATGGAATCATACTGGTATCTGTGGTGCAGAGTCTTGGAAATAGACAACTAACCATTATCTTCTCCTTCTTCAGCTTGTTTAGAATGCATCAGTATGTCATACAACAGAGTTCCCTTTGACTAGAGTCATATAGAGCCATATAGCTGAAACAGCTGATGTTCATAAGGGTCATTTGCATATATCCAATGTGCCTCTGATACAGGAGCTTTGAGAGGTCAGTCATTGGAAGTTCTAGCTTGGCTGGAGTTTTCATTTAGTTTTGACTAGAGTCCTGGGAACTGTGTTTGCTTGACTTATGGGCTTTGTATATTTGTGGTGCCATTAAGAAAGGTTGTATGTGTAGCGTTAGGCGTTGCATTAGCTGAGTGATTTTGGATTTGCTGAGGGCAATTTTGCAGATGGCTAGTCTAGGAGGTCTTTATTGTTTAGGAACATTGCATTTAAGTGCCTCATCATACGTTGGAATATGTGTTGTGCTTGGTTTTGGCAACTTGATGTGTATGCAAGAGTTTAGCCTTCAGTGGCATTGAGTATGTGCTCCTTTCACATAATGTATCTGTTACCACAAGGGCAATGTGATTGTTGGTAAACACTAGACAATTGTTAAATTGTCTGAAGATATCCATATCTACTTGCACATATAGTTTTCTATATATTATTTCTTAATGTTACTCTTGTCACTTAATCTCATCCATCTATACTTTTACCACGTCTGTCATAATCTACTATATTAATGTCCATTCCTTCTTTGTTGAAGGAGACACATTACTACTTAGGCTTCTGGCTGCTACTTTGTCTTTTCCATCATTATTTTTTCCTCCTATTACTAAAATCTTTCTAGCTATCTATCTATATGTGTGTATATATGTATATATAATATATACTGTTTGATTCCTCTGTGTTCCAGTTATCTCTAGCATTATGTTATGTTATTATGATATTCAGTATGTAATATTTAGATACTGATTATATTAATATTTTATCAGATGTATAACTGATTTATTAACATTCTGTATCAAATATATGATTATACTTATGTAATAATGCATTGGAAACTCTGTTTCAAATGTGTGATTGTAATACATTTCTTTTTCTTTTGCTAGAGTTTTTCTCCCCAAACATCTGCTGAAAATGGGAAATATTGCTCAATCAAATTTTCACAGTAAATGAATGCCAATGAATAATAAGTAAATAAAATAAATCTATTCATCATCACTATTCCTTTTGTTTTAACTCTATGCACATAGCTGAAAGATTACATGTTGTAAGGAAAATATAATAAAATAAAATCAATATATTAATTTAAAATCCAGGTAAGCAATTTTAGCTTCATTTATCAACGAGCAGTTGTATTTAACACATCTGGGTTCATAATTTAGGGACACTGTTTGACAACTAGTTGTAGCTCCTGAAAAAAAGTGTTCCTCTTGATGTCTTCAACATGATGGATGAATATATGCTTAAAAATATTCTCTTAAAATATTAGAACACTTAAAGCATGTGCACCATATTTAAAACAGAGAGAGCTGCAACAACTGTAAGGACCAATTACAAATATGATTGCATTCATGGCTATCTGACAGAAATTAACTTTTGTTGCAGCAGCACCAAAGTAGTTCCCATCATTTAATATAAGAAAGAAAGAAAGAAAGAAAGAAAGAAAGAAAGAAAGAAAGAAAACTGTCATTTATTTCATTTACAGGAGGAAATGTAAGTTAGCATATCACATCAGAGAATCAAGTTATATTTTACTGCACTTTCTAGCAACTGTTTGTTATGCTTAGCCTATTTGCAGTGCATGTTACTGCATACTACTGTTGAATGTTTTGTTTTGAAATAAATACATTAAAAACAATTAAGGTATTCATTCTTTTTTGTAATTCCAGTATTGGTGTTGTGCGCTGCATTTTGAGTTGATGTTGAGATCTGGTAGGGATACTGGAACTCATTAGAAAGTCCATTAATAAGATACATTAAAGAACCAGTTTCTAACAAAAACATAACTATGTTAATTGGACTATTACTTAAAAACTTTCCAAAGTCTAGTGCAGTGATGTCACAGCCAGTAAGTATTAATATGTCATTACAGGAGATATATTTTCTAAAAAAATAAAACACTCTATTAAACATTCCAAGTGAAAAACTATCCTCCATAATGATATTACCAGAACACAGATTAGAGGTAAATTTCTCATTAGAATCATGTCAGATGAAAATTTTTGTGCTGTAACTAGTGCAAACAATGCTGCCATTCATACAAGTAATACCAGAAAGACAGGCTTTGATTAATTGTTTAGCAACAAGTTATTTTGCTAGCTTTACTAAAATGAACATTTAGAAATATCTAGGGCAAGACTGCCAGATACAAGATTAGAATTCATCAAGTCAGTATTCATCATTTCACAAAATATTTTTCATATAACATTAAAGTAACATGGTTAACTGTAAGAATGTCACATCTCAGAGTAAAAAATAAATTTTGCTTTGTGATGGGTTCTCACTAATATGTCATGTATTCTTTTTCAGAAAACCAACCTTCACAATGCCTGAAATAACATCTTAATCTGTTTGATTTAATGATTACCTCTTTCTTTAGTATATAAAGTGTAAAATGTTTACTAGATGCAAATAGTTGCAGCAGTTGTAGACATTAGTAGATGTATGATAACTTCATATCCACATTTATTAAAAATTATACACATGATGCAAATCCATTTAATCCTTAATTTACCATCACTGTTTTGTTTGGATCTTTTTTGATGGGATAATAGTAGCTCAGCTGGCAGCGAGATAGAAAGTCATACATTTTCCAGTTATTTGTTCCTGCTTAGCACTGCATAGCCTCGTAATAACATTACACTTTTATAAGACCAGAATGGAAAACATTTCCTAGCCATTGACATCTCATAAACTTCTAACCCATTTTACAAAGTTGAATAACCATCAATCAATTAAATCTCATAATACATACTATGTCTGCTACATTTGTCTTTCAGAGTGCATTCATAACAGAGAAATTGTCCTTTTTTGTATTATGAGTTTTCTCTGGTTCATTTATAACTGTTCAGTTATGGAATGCTGCTGCCTTGCAATGTTAACAAAGGCAGTTGTTAACAATAGTCACTATGGTTTCTCCCCATCCACCATCTAAATAAGTACAGATGTCCTTGCTTATAAACTGAATTATTTGAAGTTGTTCTAAGGTAAAGACTTCAAAAAAGTCATGAAGTAATAAAGATCAGTAACAAACAATAAAAGAGGAAAATGACATATTGAAAAGAAAATGGAAACACAGGGCATTTTTATTATAAATGGACAATTCTATAAACCAAAGGTCATACTTGTTCAATGAATTTATGCACTTTTTTCAGATTGTCTGATATCTTTATTTATTTGTTTGTTTCTGTATACACTTGACATATGTGTCATTATCTTCAGATTGAATTTCTATTACATTCAGCTAGTTTGCACATATGCATTTGTTACGTAGGTTGTTTTAGCAATTATTTTATGTCATACCCTGAAGGACAAAATTGAAAATGTTAGCAGAAAAAAAAGTCCTTATTTTAAAATAATCTTGCAAAAATAATATTTCATGCAAAAATTTCAGTCTTTCTTTTGTTTCCTGTGACTCATGATGACCTTAGTCAAGGAGGGGTTTATGTTAAATGTTCAACCATCCAAAATGTCAAACATTACATGGTCGAGATCAAATGTTCGACATTTGGATGCTCGAACATCAAATAAAAAAAAGTAAAAAAAGAAAAAAAACACTTTAACAGCGTAGGCACATACCCCCCCCCCACTTAAGCATACCAACTCCGAGACCACACTTCAGTGCAGAAAAGGGAAATTCTCCCTATTTGCACCATACGGCGCCATTGAAAGTCTATCTTCAAACACTCAAAATTTCAAACATTGGTCTCGACCATGTAACATTCGAAATTTTGAGCATTTGAAGATTTGTCAGGTACCCTCAAAGAGTGCTCCAAGCTAATACTACAACATAAACTGTCTATGATCAAAATTAAACATTCTATTAACCCCCCACATGGTTCAGTAGGTATAATGCCAGATATGATAAAGTTTGGATAGCACTTTGATCCCATTAACTCCATTGAAGACTTCATCAGGAAAAAATATATAAAAGCCAATTATCAACATATTCCAGCATTTCATCTTACAACATCATCATAAAAAGAAACCAAATATAAGCTTCATTCCATTAATAAGATAATTTATATGCAAGTTTTATGATAGTGATTTCATTCAAACGTGTTTAGCAGGCATTATGTTTAAACGGCAGCTATTTTTACTTAAATTCAAACATTTTATATAAGTACATGCTGAGAGGTCCCAACCTGTTTGCATTTGTAACAAAGAACACATATTGTTTACAAAGAGCATTATTTTCATTTTTCATCTTGTTTCCATAAAGTTGCTCATATTTATGCTGTGACTGCTTCTGTGTGTTTTTTAATCTTGAAGAAGCTGTTGCCATTGCATTTTGCAATGTGCATCACACCATTAGTAACAAAGGTTTTAATAATAGTGCACTTTTAAACCATAACCCATCCAGTTTGACTTAAGTTTGATGTTTCAATATACAGAGTTAATAAAAGCCACATATGAACATTGTTGATGGGCTCTTAGCTTTAGTTATTACTATATGGAGGTCAGTATGGTTCAACTTTTTTTCATATCTAGAGTCTCCTTTTTGAAAAATTATGGAAGCTTTTGAAAAATCATAGGTTTCCTAAAAGCTTAACCAAATCACAATTCCCCATCAAAACACACCAGCTGGTGTCTAAGACATTTCTATTTATACATAAATCAATTCTATAAGGAGTACATATTGAACAAGATATGTCTTTGTTCTGTGACAACATACTATTTCTATTGGCTATACATGCAATGTCCATCCTTTCTCATGTGTGCCATATCCTAACCATGTAACTGCTTCTAAACCCAGTCCTACATATTATCTTAACAATAAACCACTACTGAGACAAAGGATGTCTAGAGGTAATGCTATATACACATTTTTATCAGTTAACTGATTATAATGTTTTTGTTTGTTTATTTATTTATTTATTTATTTATTTATTTTACATGCTTAAATCAATGTAATGTGTATCAGTGTTTCTGCATATCAATGTTTCGTACCGCATTCACACACACACACACACACACACACACACACACACACACACACACACACACACACACACACACACACACACACACACACACACACACACACACACACACACACACACACACACACACACACACACAAACACACATATATATAATTATATCAGGTAAGAGAGGGAGAACAACCACTACAGAACCAGCAACATTTTGTTTAAATTACAGAAATTCAGTGAAAAGGATAATAACGCAGCAGATTACATATCAACCATCACTTTTCCAATAATAACTTGTAAGAAACTTCAATGTCTTGCATAATTTATTTACTGTGATCCTCAGTAATTAAAGTAAATATAAAACTAAAAAAAAAAAAAAAGATAATCATTTGAAAGAAAAAAATTGTACCAAATGAATAATGTACTACTAAATTAAGTGCTATTTTTTAGGGGGCCTACACGCCACCCCAAATGTAAATATGAAACATGTGAAGTATGTGAAATATGCGAAATGCCTATTATTGTTGTAGTCTCCTGAGCAGGTGTTAGCTTGGTGAATAATGCAGTTTGTAGCCTGGGAACTCCAGACTAAGTGTCAAAATTATGTAATTTGGGAGGGCCTTAGAGAGCTGTTGGTTAGTATTTAAAAACTGTTGTTGAGTGAGAGACTGGAGGCATTTTGATCTTGGACATCTAACCCAACACTGCTTATTATGCTCTTTATGTATATAAGTAGGATTATAGCACTGTGTTTTCTCTTAAGATTAGCTAAAGATTTAAAAGTTGATTAAGTGTTTTACTTTGACATCAGACATCTCCTACTGTATTATTTTAAGTTTCTGTGTGATCTCTGAACTCTTAGACATCTCTGTGGTGTAGTAGTATTGTCTTGTGTTTTAATTATTTATTATTAAATATTTTAAAAACCTTTACCTATGGCTGGTTTGTGTAGAGATAAGCTCTAGAGTGCACTGCATATTTATAGTGGTTATTGTAATATGCCACTCTAATATAAGCCTTAGACTGAATAGTCACATTACCAATTGGATAATAATATTGCACAGTAATAATTGGACATGCTTTCAAGGGCCTTTGGGGTAGCTGATAATAATATATGCTGGTGGT